>NC_083471.1:15547961-15570461 GCF_030014155.1 Tachysurus vachellii | reverse complement strand
TTTTAATAGATTTGTACATGGGAGGAAAGCAGGTGCCTCTTGTTAATGTGTCCAATTGGCCGAGTTGCGTATGGAATGTGGCGCATCCATCACTGTCTGGTGCCGTGACACCTTGTCATCCGCCCTGAGCAGCCGCTGAACAGATGAGGCTCCTAGTTGAGCACCTTGCACACTCTACACACTCTGGACACACACATGTACACAACTTCCATATACACACTCATTACTTTCTCAGGGAAATGATGTTGTTCCAATCGTGGGACACACTGGAATCTGAAATAATCGTTGCATGTTGGTGATAAAATAACACAACCACAATATCAGTAAGGCCTGCTATCCACACACGGATATTATATAAAATACTTATTCACTAAGCGCGAACATGTATTAAGAATACTTGCTAGTCCGTGTAGATGATACGAGGACTTTTATAATCTTTTAAAATCTTTAGTCCCGGTATAATATAAATTGCTTGTGCTCTATATTAACTTCTCATATTAACTTCATTTTCTTAGAACTGGCGATAAACCACAAAACTTTCAAGAGCATCCTCTAACCAGCAATGCCTACATTTCTGTTATAACCCATCACAAGATCTTTTTTTTTTTGCAGTTCGTGTGTGTAGACTGGCCTTTAAGGGCAAAATGGCAGAAGATCTCTCTTTGCTCTACGCTATATGTAATACCACTTCCTGTGAGCGAAGCTTTTACCGCTTTAATACCTTGTTAGAGCCGTTTCACTCAACGAGGTCAATGTCAATATCACTTAAGAACAAGGGCTTGATTTTGCGAGCTACAACTGTGGATTTGTGCAACCTCTACTTTACCTTCTCATATCTCCCTGAGGCCCATCTGACCCACATTTCTGCTGTTCTATGCCTCTAGAAGTATCAAAAGATATTCTTGGTCACAACTGATTACTTGAATATGGAAAACATCTTTTGATAAGGCGAAATGTGATGCAGTGACACAGTGCTCCTTGGCTCTTTGTCTTCGCTTTATTTTTTATTTTTAATTTTGTGTTTTCTTCAGGCCGAGGCAGCTGAGTTCAGGTTCAGTGCTTGTTTTAGGTGTTTGATAGCAACAAAGACACTGATGTCAGAGTTCCTCCCCAGTTTCCGCTTATAATGCGTCGCTTTTTGCTCAAGAGCATGTAGGTAATTGTAACCGTCAAATCTCTTTGAGGATCTTTGTGTTGAAACCAACACACACACTGTGCTGTCACTGTGGTCTGAACAAGTCTTTGTGGGGTTTCCCTTCCTTTATGTGCGCTTAAGTGCATGTATGCAGGTAAAGTCAACATTCACAGTAAGTGACTGGTAGTTGTTCAATGGAAATGGTAGTAATAGAACACCACCACTTTCTGTGGGTATCGATTTAGTTGAAATGTAAGTTAGAACACACACACACACACACACACACACACACAGACACACAAAGAAATCTGAAAAGACAATATGGCTAGGATACCAGGCTTTGGTTAACCAGTGCTGATGTTAAATGATGATTTAAAGTATGAAATCGGATACAAATAATTGACTGTGTGCATCCATGTTAGTTGAAATAGATACTTGATGCATCTAAATGTGTCTATTGAAATATTTTAGAAAAAATATTGTAATAACTGTACTAAGAAAATTAATCTGTTGATTTTCAGTTGTTTTTCAGTCCCATTTATTTTTTTAAGCCGCAAAAAAAAAACAAACAGAAGAAGAATTGTTTCCACAATCTCTTTTCATATTCCAGTTTAAAAGCTCACAAGGGCTCACTGAATGGTTTGATGGATATGAAAATGATGTAAATGATATGCTCTGGTCCTCACAGTCACCAGATCTCAAGCCAGTTGAACACCTCGGGGAGATTTTAGACAGACATGTTAGACAGCGCTCTCCACCTTCATCATCGAAACACAGACTGAGGGAATATCTTTAGCAAGAATGCTGTTCATCACTCCAGTAGAGTTCAGTTGCCAAGGCCCACTGAAGCTGTTCTAGTGGTTTGTGGTGGCTCCAAATCTTAAAAAAACATTAATGTTGCTTAATCGTTTTTTTCTTTCATTTTTTTAATTGTCTGTAGCTATAAGTTTAAATCCAGCTACAGGACTATGCCAAGTCTTTAGCTGACCATTTATACCCTCGGTCTAACTCAGGGAAATTATAGTAATGGTCCAGTATTAGAAATGTTTTTTACTATAGTATTAGCTTTTGAGAGAAGCCATGGAAGAATAGCATGGGGAGAGATCATTGCAACTCTGAGCTAATTTGGTTGTGCAGGTTGAGTGCTCAATTTTGCACTCGGTTGCTTTGTGAGGTTAATCGTGGGACAGCAGTGTTTATGTTACAGTAATATGGAATCGACTCCCCTGCTGCATCTAGCCAGCTCTGAAATATGTGCTTGAAACCCCCTAAACTCCCTAGATTCCCGAAGGGAGGGGGGGCTAGGCCAAAGAAGAAAGACAGACAAACGGAACGTGGAACAAAAGACAGAGGCAAGTCGTGCCAATTAGTTGCTAATGAGACAAGCTCATGAGGATTTCCAAGCCCACAACGTGTTAACGTTTACCTCGGCTGTCTCTCTATAGCTCTGCTACGGAAACACGCAAAAAGAATGTCTTTGCTGTGATTGCTTACATATGGCTGCAGGGCTTTTGCTCTCAAGAGGTGAACAGGAAGGAACGCCTTACTTATGGTCAATGTAAAACCGGCAAACCGACATGCGGAGACCGCTTCTTTCTGTTTTTCTATCTTTCTCCAGCACCCCCACCCCTTTTCACCTCACTCTCACAAAAGTGCCCTCAATGGAATGAGGGAAAGGGAAACACAGTTGCACAGCATACGCTCTCAATTTTCTCAGAGTGGTGAGCCGGGAGAATATATAATAACTGAAAAATAATATGTCAAGAGAATAAGCAGCACTCCTTTGCTGCCTAGGCCTTTGTGAAGCATTTATCAGAAATGTGTGACTAAGACCTGGAAATGAAATAAGATTTTTTTAAAATATGTCTCTCAGGCCTGGCATGGACTACATCATGCCGCTTCAGTGTTCTAGTTTTAAGAATATCAGTTGATTTATAGGTTTTTGTCTTTGCTACCTTAAAACCAGTGTTTATCACAGGTGACCCTTCTGCTATAATACACAGAACACTAGTTTATCCCTGCAGCAATAACGACTGAATTGAACTGGACACATTAATTGTATTTTGTTTTGGGGAGCTGTGTATATTGTGCGCATTAAATAACTTTGCCACTGGACCTATCAGTGATAAGATTGGAATGCAGGTGGTTCTCCCTGGGATTTCTTTTATTAAGCCTACTTCTGTCTGAACAAATTTATAAATAATTAAATAAACAGTGAAAATATTATTACTTTTGGCAGCGAGCTTGTTTCACATTTCCTGTTGGCCCATGTAAGGTTCTATCTAATTAGCTTTCTAAGGAGTCGTCCTGCTTTCAGCGAATTGAGTTTCCCGAGTTAGGGAGGTTCTCTGAGAGCTGTTTTTCTTATTGATTGAACAAACATTGATGTAACGACTTCATGTTGGAACTTCCAAAAAAAAAAAAAAGATGTTAAATTTGACCTGTTTATTTTTATTTCATCTTTATGGTTACTAATGACAGGATTTAGTTAATCATGCCATTTCATCAAAGTCATAAATCTTTCTTTGGCTAAACTTTCTCATCAACAATTCAGTTAGTTAAACCTGTGACTTAGGCCTTCGACCTCACTCACACATGCTTAACACCCCCACGTTAGGGTCCCACCCGCTCCACCTTCTACCTTTCAAAGGCGGTTGTTAAAACCTTGTGGCGCATTAACGGAGGCTGAGGGCACTAGGTAACCCCTACATTTTATTTGTCTCTTTAAGAAGACTGTAAACCTTGAGCTCCAGGAACAACCTCTGGCACCCGGAGCTCACTTCGTGCTCCTTCTCCTCATTAGAGCTTTTGCAAAAAAAAAAAAAGGGCCTTGTTCAAATGGCTTCTTCCTCTGCGATGCGTTTACTGTTAATTAGTTTGCTTTGTAAGGTTAGACGTGCGGACGAAACAACTTTGAAAGTGTTTGCCGGCCATCTGGGTGAGTGCGGCACTAACTACGTACAGATGGGCTGCACTCAAGACAGGTTGCTTCTAAGAGGGAAAAAAAGCAGCGAGACGGTTTTGGTTATTTTAACAAGATTTATGGCCTGACTCGCAGGTAACCATTTCAGCCATAATGATGATTGTTAGTCATCTGTCAGGGGGGAAAAAAAGCTGTGATCGAAGCCAAACATGGACTGAGCGAAAATGTCTTTTTCATGCATAAAACTTTTTAGAGAAATATTTCTTAAACAGAAAGATGTGTTTAATATTTTATTTGTTAATCTGGGTCATTATTTTTAGCGAGTGAAAATGGCCGTATCTTGTGCTATGGCACATATTGAATCAATTGCTTGGCAGCAACTCGGAGTACAAATGCTTAATTTGGCCAAGTTAAAATGCCATTACTTACTCAGTGAACCAGGTAACTCAAGAAAAAGGTAAGATTGCCAGGTAATTGTTTGACAAGGTCACAAAATTAGCAAACATAATCAAATAAGAGCACTGACATTGTAATTTATGCCCTTTCTCCATGGTAGAGAACTAGGTGTGTAGTTTCCTGGCTGTAACAATTCCCATGTGATCCCAAATAACATTTTGGGTTTTGTGGAGTAATACAGTAAGCTGAAATTCTTCACTTCATAGGTAAAACAAAATATAGAAAAAATGTACTAAGCTACTACTACTATTTATCTTTATTTATGTAGCACTTTTCATACAAAAAGCAGTTCAAATTCTTTATAAATATTTATGTACTATTAATACATATCAAATTCATTACTAAATTTAGATAAAATACACAATTTAATTTAAAATTAATTAAAAATATGAGCATAGAGGGGAGACATTCATTTCAGGCAGAAAAATAAAGTAATGCACCACAATGCAAATGTCATCAGACTGGATAAAAACTGATTAAGGTTTTTTTGTTTTGATTTTTAATTATTTGATTTTGTTTTAAACAAATTAAATAATTATTTGATTTTGTTTTAAATTGCATAATTTAAGGAATAGATTGTCTTATCTTTTTTTTTGTCAGTGTTAAAACTGATCTGTCTGAGTATTAACTAAACTGCTGATGGCTCATAACTGCATACATTTTGAGATCTGTCTAAATTCATTCAGTAGATAAATTATAAAAATATATTTTTGTTTTAAAAACTATTAAAGAAGAACATGTTTTTTCTATCCTGTTTTAGTTTTCCGGACATTACATCTTGTTTTTCTTGTGCTAGACAACATGACTGACATTTCCTGCTTTGACATGTAAGCAACTAAACAGCCAGTCAAGCAACAGAACCAGCTGACATTTTTTTTTTTTTTTTTGTTTTTTTTACATTTCTTTGGTTTTTGTTTTATAACTGAATGAGGCTAGACCAGAGAGAGCTTTATTAACACACTGGATCAGTCCGACAGCTTTTCACAGAGGAGTCATGAGTGGCTATATTTGAGCAAAAAAGAAACTGTCAACTCAGCGAAAGCTTTCACTAAAGGGGACGGGGAGAGAATAGTGTGGATACAGAGCTAAAATAGAAGTTGCACACATTTTATAAACATTGACAAAAAGCTATTTTTTATTTTTAAAGAAACATTAGAGAAGTTTTAGATGTTTGCCAATGTTCGGTGAAGATTAATTCATATTCAGAGTAGTCATGATATTTTGGACAATTTTATATTAAATGAAATTTTAATCAATTTCTTTTTTTATTTTTATTTATTTATTTATTTATTTCAGATGATTATAAACATTCTGAAATCTGTGATTTTGAGTTTATTAATTCGAAGTTATTCTCTCTCTCTCTCTCTCTCTCTCTCTCTCTCTCTCTCTCTCTCTCTCTGTCTGTCTCTATCTATCTCTCCATCAATACCCCTTCTACTTCAGATGATTAAACACAGTGTATATTTTTGTTAAAGCAATCCTATGCTTTTTTTTCTCTCCATCCTGCTCGTCTAGATTAGCTCGTAGTCCATGCGTTATAAAAGAATCCTGTCTGCCTCCTCTGCTCAGCTCTTTCCTGTCCTTTTTCATTTTTTTCTCAAGGTTTTATTTGGAAATGGTTCCCAGGTGTTCGATAAGACTGTACTGGACATGACAGCAGTGCAATCAAGTGTATAAATTTAATTGCAGACTCATTTGGGGCCGTTTATTAGTCAGTTAGGGGCACCTCGCTCCACTTGAACCCTGTTATTGTGTGCCTGAACATCTGTTTGGCTCTTTTTAACTATTTGTTTCATTGCATAGTTTTACAAACGTGTGCCTTTAATGGCCGTGCTGTATTATAGCTAAGGCATGACGGGTTTTGGTGAGATTGTTGCCTTTTGTACTGCATTTGTATGCTATTTAAAGATCGCTTAACACAAGTATGTATGTTTCTTATGTTTTAGAGATATGATATAAGGCAGAGAATGAATGCACAGAAACAAGAAAATATTTTCCATCTCTCCTGTTATATAAAGCAAATTTAAATCCAACTAATGAACGAATCACGGCTTCTGAACTAATGTTGACGCTAACTCAGTTCCCCAAATGTCACACCCTCATCAGCTCGATTGTAACAACTGAAAATCCTCTATTTTATAATGACAAGTGTGGGTCAGTCGTTATCCCGCATCATGAATCTTACCTCACGGTGCTGTATGCAGGCTTTGTCTCGGCTTTGTTGAAAATGCAGACTGGCTGCACCCCATTAATAAAAGCCACAGAGCACAGTGTTAATTGTTCCCATGCACAAGGCCCAGAAAATCCGATAAATCAACTGGCTAATTGCAACAAATTGTGTCCTGACATTAAGCTATGATTCCACACCAACAAATATTCATCAACAGTGCGAGCAGCTCATAAAACACCAAGCTGGCCATTTCCCAATCCCCCATATATATTTCCCATCACAATCTTGCCATTAGTCATCCATATAGTTTATCATAACTGATGGAATAGGATTGCCGTATGGACCGAGGCCAAGAGTGTGTTAAAAGTGTGCTAATGCTCCGCAAGAAACGAAACAAGTCTCAAATGATCCATTCACTTCTTAAACACTGGGTTTTTTTAACAAGCGCCACTGAAGTTGCTATTAATTTATTATTCAAGGGCAACAGTTAGAACTAGCTCATCTACTCTAATGCTCTCCACAGTGCTATTTTAGAAATGCCAATAGCAATCTCTGTTTGTTTTTTAGCCCAGGTTAAAAAAAAAAAAATACTCTTTTTTCCTCAAGTGTGCATCAAAGGCTAAATATGTCTTAGCAAAGGTCAGGGCTCTGATTTGTTATGGCATTGTTTGCAAGGAATTTTGATTCTCTGCATTGATCAGTTTCCCACCGGTGACACGTGTGTATAAATCGATGGCGTATCAAGAAGAGCCCTCCCACTCTACTGGAAGAGAGAGAGAGAGAGAGAGAGAGAGAGAGAGAGAGAGAGAGAGAGAGAGAGAGAGAGAGAGAGAGAGAGAGAGAGAATGGCATGATAAATCCTACACGCCATTTTGAGCCCCCCTCCACCTTTTGGATTTGAGCCAGCTGATAGATCACAGTACACTGCCCAGGCTGTTTGGGTGCAGAAAAAAAAAATCCCTCCCACATGCTAGCACTCTTTAGCATTGATGGCTTATTACTGGGTACTGTGATTTGGCTGGATGTGTTCAAGGATCTCCTGTGCAGAGGAAAAGGTCAGCAGCTTTTAGCCGTGGCTCTGCTGGAATACTAATACTGTCCTTATTCAAATCATGCGCTACAGTGCTTATTAAATAGATGGGCTGCGGTGCTTTAATTTAATAGTGCCGACGAGAGGCCACAGCTGCAGTCAGAGCTAGATTAGGTGCTTCTAGACCTAGAGATCAAGCAGGAAAGGAGGAGTGATTCCTCTGAATAAAACAGTGATGAACAAAACGAACACACATCGTCCAGACCAGGGGAATTCTTCAGGATCTCATCCTTTTCCATTTCCTCTCTCTCTCTCTCCCTCTCTCTCTCTCACTCTCTCTCTCTCTCTCTCTCTCTCTCTCTTTTGCTCTCTCTTTCCACAAACAGTAGGAATTGATCCACTGAGTGCTTGGCCAGGCTATTAATGCCGTTTAAAGCGTGCCTGTTAAAATCGAATGTTGCGGTTTCATCGTTTCACATTTGCAGGACGGTCTCGTACGTCTCCATTTCAAGATGGTCCCCTGTCGCCGGTTTCATTTGATCAATAAGCTTGTCTGTGAAACAGGTCATAAGTGCACATCAAAAGTGAAGCGTCTTAAATGTCCCTGATGCCTTTTTTTTAAACACTTCCTGAGAAACTACCATGTATTCAGTAGCTGTGTGGTTCTTAATACCCATTTGTTTTTTTCCAATAATTGATGAAACAGCCATTAATCTTTCTTATTGAAACAGCATTACATGGCACTGGAAAATAGTCCAGGATTATTACACAGTGATGTCATGGGGATTGTTCTGCCCTGTTGTAACACTGCTGTTTTAACTCTAATGGAGTCGAGTGTGTGTTGTGTAGGACTGACTTCTGCTTTCAGTATGATGATGACAATATGAAGATACAACAATCCTGCACACACAGTTGTTTCCTTATTAGTTTGCCTAGTCATCCAGCACAGTGGGCTATTAATAAAGACACATACAGACACACACACACACACACACACACACACACAGACACACATATTTGTCTTACTATCCTTACGAAGGTATTGCTTTGATGTAATTATTAATGCAGCTAATTAATGCAATGCCAACAACTAAATCTAGCCCATACATTTATTTATTTATTTAAAATAAAAGCGTGGGGAGGGGGGCACGGTGGCTTAGTGTTTGCCATGTTTGCCTCACACCTCCAGGGCTGGGGGTTCGATTCCCACCTCCGCCTTGTGTGTGTGGAGTTTGCATGTTCTCCCCGTGCCTCTGGGGTTTCCTCCGGGTACTCCGGTTTCCTCCCCCGGTCCAAAGACATGCATGGTATGATTGATTGATCCATTGATTGGCATCTCTGGAAAATTGTCCGTAGTGTGTGATTGCTTGAGTGAATGAGAGTGTGTGTGCGATGGGTTGGCACTCCGTCCAGGGTGTATCCTGCCTTGATGCCCGATGATGCCTGAGATAGGCACAGGCTCCCCGTGACCCGAGGTAGTTCGGATAAGCGGTAGAAGATGAATGAATGAATGAATGAATAAAATAAAAGCTGCAGTCTTTGTACAAAAAAAAAGTTTTCCTTGTCAGAACCAGCCAAATATCCACACATGGTCCTACACTTGTGAGAACATTCAGTTCAGAACACCCTGCCAAGATATAAGCATGTTATCTGCATTAGTATGTTAGATTTTGGAGAATCTCGGTAATATTCATCAAGCACAGTCAGAAATGAAGCTCCTGTGGATTTGGATGTGTGTGATTGGGGATTCCACGGATCTCACATGAGAAGTGATATCGATAAACGTGGCATACTGTACAGAGGGTTAAGAAAACAGACTCTCCCAAGAGTGAGCCGTCGAATCAGGATCGATAAGATGCTGGAATTTGTCCTGACGTTCAGAGAGAGCTTTCATACAACATCAACATCGTGCTGCATGTCACACTGCCTCACCTGCAGCATGTCACAGACAATAGCAAAAAAAACATAAGGAAACCATATAAAATATGAAGTTAACTATTCTGAGGTAATTCTCAGAATAAAAATAATATTTATATATGAATTCAAATAACTTAATCAAACTGAATTAAACTTTATACTGATTATTGGTAAGATTTTAAAATAACAAATAATCATATTCCAAAACTGTAAAATAAACTGTATTAAGATAAAAACTTGGAAAACTAAGAATCGCACATTCACACCGTAAAGGAAACCTAATGGAAAAAAAAAAACAGGGTTATTCATTGTCTTTTATTCCCACCCACTGATAATGGTGGGGTTATTTCCTGTGGCTATTAGAGACAATACCGTAAATTCCATTGTGGCGGTTATTCATTGTTTCACTTCTTGATGTGGGAGTATGTGTTTGGAACAGCGAAGCAATACATAATGGTGCAGTGATAAGAGTACACATTAATTCTATTGTCTCAGCTTTCCTTTTTACACATCCTCTCTTCCTTCACAATTACTGCCTCTGTGCGTGAGTGTGTGCGTGTGTGCATGTGTGTGTGCGTGAGACCTGGTTGTTTTTAGATATGATTACATTTTTTACATTTTCATTTGTGACCCAGAGAGAGAGAAAAAATATATATAAATTTTGGCTGATTTTTTACTTGTAACTATTCAATTACAGAAAAGAAAAGTATTAAAATATTATTATTATTATTATTATTATTATTATTATTATTATTATTATTATTATTATTATTATATCATTGCTATGTATTAAGAAGCATGACTAATATAATATAATATAATATAATATAATATAATATAATATAATATAATATAATATAATATAATCTTGAATATAAATATTAGGTATAGTATATTATTTTAATTAGATGTATAATATATAATATAATATAATATAATATTGAATATAAATATTAGGTATAGTATATTATTTTAATTAGATGTATAATTCTAAAAGTGGTGTCATTCAAAAGGTATTATATATTTAGAAACATAAAATAATCTGTATGTAAACAAGCACACGGTGGATCTGGGCCTCTTCTCTTCCTCTTCATCTTGTGCTAGTGTTTTCTCCACGTCATTACCATAAGATAACAGTGTGGACTCCTTCCTGCCACCTCGCCGTCCTCTAGGCCATAAATCAGAGTGACTATGTCATCATGGTGAGACGCTGTGGAGCTCAGTGTGGCGGCGGCTGGCGTTGCTGGTGTGAAATCACTTGACCCTTCAGCATTAACCTGTCCTTCACCGGCCCTCACTCTTCCTGAGAACAAAAGAGGGAACCTATTGATTAAACAGCTCAGTGCACGTTTGATATTACACACAGGTTTTCCCTCTTATGTTCCTGTAACTCTCTGCGTGTATGTGTGTGTGTGTTGCAGGGGAGAGTGTAGGGTGACCAGTGAGTCTCTAGTGGGAACAGTGTTTTGTCATCCTGAGCGGTGTTTACTTTTTCTCTCCTCCTACACACACACACGCACACGCACACAACATGCACACAGCTCCCCATGGAGTGGATCGATAAGCACGCTGGTGATGTGTTGTGAGGAGTGTGAGCTCTGGAGGACGAGTGTGTGTACAGAAAAGGTCTGGGGTTAGCATCCATTCTCATCACCTCTGCTCTGTGTGTCTGCAAGATAATTCTCTGTTTCCCGGTGCTGACGTGGCTCTGGAGCTAAAACTAGGCTTTTATTTTATGCTTTTCTATTTAGTTTATATAATATCTAAAATCATATAAATTAAAATAGGACTTTATTGATTGAAATATGGTAAGCAGTTTAAAAGTTGTGCCTTTTAAAAAGAAAATATTAAATTACTTACATTAATACTTATATTAAAATATTTAATTACAGAAATTAAATTACTCCACATCTTTTTAGGTTTAAGAGAGACCATTGTTCATTTGAATGTCATTTATTATTATTATTATTATTATTATTATTATTATTATTATTATTATTATTATTTGTAATTAGATCAACTTTTTTGTGAAATATATTTTATAAGGTTGAAAAGAAAGTATTTATCTAATATATTAATATTAAAATTATAATAAATACTAAAATTATAATATATATAAATGTATAATGTAATCTAAATGTATTTATATTTAAGACATTTGTAATTAAGGTCTTTTTTTTATTTCATCTTTTTTTTGAGTCTGTGTGTGTGTGTGTGTGTGTGTGAGAGAGAGAGAGAGAGAGAGAGAGAGAGAGAGAGAGAGAGAGAGAGAGAGAGAGATTAAAAGGGAATTATGACTTCCAGTTGTAAGCTTTTCTTGTTTTCTGCTAACATAGAAAAGTCCTTGCTAGAACAGCCACGTCTCTGTCACGTCCCAATGGCCGGAGAAATAGAGCGTGTGAGTGAGCCCCTGTCCCACATGACCAAACACTCCTTTATTCTTGCCTCTCTCCTCCCTCTCCATCCCCCCATATTTATCTCACCACTCCGTCATGTTCCTCACCCCAGTAAAATAATTAATTACTCCGTCCTGAGATGATTTATAGTTTTACTGACATAATTAATGATACACATCAATTTTCCTGCTTAATTGAAGGGGCTCCAGAGCAAGACTTGCACAGTTAAAGGTTTGGGACAAGAGAGCATAAGACAAGAGTGCTTTTTAAAACTCACTTTCTCTCAATGTCTTCATCTGTGCCATAGTTTGGTCTGATCTATAATCTTGTTCAATAAGCAGTAGCTAAACATGCAGACACGTGTTTTTGTTGTGTGCGAACACTCACATGCTGACGTCCTGCACGCTACATTTACGTGTGCGTCTATAGCTATGTATGATTCATGCTGCTGCATGGCAGGCATATATAATTCCTTCACTACCCCCAAGACTATAGACAACAAGGTAGAACATGAATATTTAATTTGCTGGGAGAAAGTGTAGGATATACTGTCATACTCTGCATTTTAAACAGCCAGGCCTCTCACCGAGTCAGGAAGAATGCTGGAAAAAATTCCTCCTCCGATTTGACTAGGACTAATATAGTTTTGTCAAATTGGGATACAAGAGCTATTTTATCACCTTACAGTGTAGAACATATCCTCTTTTCTCTAACATTTATTTTCTTAAGTTAGCTAACATATAGCTAACATTCTATAATTATATATATATATATATATATATATATATATATATATATATATATATATATATATATATATATATTTATTTATTTATTTTTTTCATGCTTATTATATTATTTTAGGTAACACACATAATGGAAAAAAACAACGAGGTGTTAATGGTTTGACAAAACTACTTTCCAGAGTGAAAGAAAAAAGAATGAGAAAAAGGAAAAAAAATCCAAACATCCAGTTTGTAGCTTCATGATCTCATTATCACTAAAGGTAAAAATTGAAATGTATTAAATGTATTTACTTTGTGTGTGTGTGTGTGTGTTGGAAGGATTAGTGACCATGGTAACAACCAGCCATCCATGTTTTGTGATAAATTCTGTTACATATGAGAATGATTGACATGTCTGTTCCTGACCCACAGAATTTAGCGAGTGACTTATTATGCAGTGCTATGTGTCTATGTGTGTGTGCCTATGTGTGTGTGTGTAAATGGTGTACTTTAAATGGAAGTATGTCTCTAAGATTTTCATGTGAAGCATGGTTTTCTGGCCGCTGTGTTTCATAAATGCATTGCTGTGGCTTCACGCTCTTTCTTTTACGACGGTGTGCTCTAGATATCAGAGAGGACCTCTGTTTACACAGGATGGGTGTGAGAGTGTGTGATAGCATGAGAAGGACAAAAAGTGTACAGAAAGTTTACACGCTCATGTGCGATAGTGTCCGTGTAGGCTTGACCTGAGGTGAAGTAGAAATTATGTGTAAAGACTGAGGAGTTGTGTCAATAATCCTACTTTCTGGATTCAGTACACTGATCTTAAAAGTTTCTCTGTCGTTGTAAGTTAGTGCATCTCTTTCTTTCCAGTTTTTAACTCTAGCTTAAGTGTCGCAAGAGGAACAATTTCAAGAAAGAGCAGAGCTTATTAGTAAAGATCTTAGTTTATCTAGAGACTATGTTACAGACGATATGAAAACGCATACAAAGTCAGATTAGCCTCTTTCTAGGAAAAACTAGTACAATTATGCGGTATTCTTTACAGAGAGCTTTATGAATATTTATTAACAAACTGTAAGAGGAATATTTTGTTTGATTTGCTCAGGAGGGGGCACCGTTGTTCCATCAAACACCAGCTTGCTGCTTCACTATGAAGAATTGTATACATTTAAACCAAACCTGATTCTTAGTTACTTGTCTTGCGGAGGACTAAGTAAGTTAATAAAAGCCTTCAAGCTTCACAGTGTTCTTAGCAATTCTCACTTATATTGTTCCCTACAATAGTTTTTTAAAACCTTTTTTTTTTTTAAAAAGGAAGAAAGAAAGTTTTTAGTTTTCTTGCAGCCGTATGACAATAAATTAATCTTTAGCCTGATGTCAATAATGAGGTAATAAAATTATTGAGAAAACATTATTGAGAATTTTGGCATTCTTACGGTACTTAAATTAATGTTGATTTCTGTCTTTATTTGTAGTTTTTTAAATTTAGAAAGAAAATGTATTATTACCAAATAAGTTGATATATAATATTGATGTATAATAAAACCCCCAGTCCACAAAACCTTGTCTGTAAAATGTGTGAATCTACTGTATCAGTCGACTCACTGACTCATTTACTCGACCTTGTTTATAAAAGTCTTCCCAGGTCACCTGCTCTCTTCTGTCTTCTCATTTCCATCTCTGCAGAACTTTACCTCCCTTCCTTTTTTCCGGCTCTCTTTCTCTAAAATGTGCTCACACACACACACACGCACACACACACATGCACACACGCACACACACACACACACACACACACACACACACACACACACACACACACACACTAGCCTTAACCCTTCCTCCTGAGTAATGGCTAAGTTGTAGTGCTGGTCAGCATATTGTCACCTGGGTCCCATTAAGAATATTCTTGCTTCAGCACTCACCCCATCAGCTCCTGACCCTACCCCCCTTCACCCCGTCCTGCAATCCTCGGCCTCGCTCCTACGACCGTTTCCCTCTTCGTTTTTTTTTTTTATAATTTTTTTTTTTTATTATTCAACAACAATGTAACAATAAGAATGAGGAGGGAAAAAATGCATCGTATTTAAGCGATGCCTAAGTACCATCTCTCTAAGTGGAACTCTTTAGACAAGGGTGGGTCTGAGCAGAGATGTTTAGGAAAAGACAAAAGCTGTGGGACGAGTGTGTTAGGAGCGAGCTTTGTGAACGAAAAGGAGCCAGGCTCAGGGGCCTCGGGGCGGCAGGGCTTTGGGTCAAGGCTAGCTGTAGAAGCAGCTCTTTGTCTCAGGATCCAAACTATTGAAATGCTCTGGGGACGGCAGCTAAACTGTGTTCTGGCAGCTCTCTCTGTGTGCTTGGGCAAAACTGGAAAACAAGCACAGCAAGACTTGTTTTTCTTTCTTTCTTTCTTTCTTTCTTTCTTTCTTTCTTTCTTTCTTTCTTTCTTTCCCCCCTTCATTCGTACTAATTTTTAACTCCAGATTACAATTTCTGCACTATTTCCCTACATGAAATCCATTTGTACAGTAATAACGTTCTCAACTTGGAGAATTGATTTCACATCTGCTTCCTTCCTGGTTTGTGGGTGAATTCAGATTTGCACCACTTGACGTCCAGACCACTTTACTTTGATTCTGCCAAAGTCTGTAACCGACAGAGGATTTGGAAATTGTTCTAGCATCTGTCAGATAGTTTTGTTGGCAATTTTGAGGTATATTGTCTCTTCGAACACATCTTAACATCTTTCACAAAACTTCTTTTTGACATTCTCTTTCAGAACAGTCTGTCGAGGACGCCTATGCATCAACACCTAATTTCATCAATAAATACCCCGTAATAAAGAACGGATCTGGGGATGTGGTTTATGTGGTTCATGGGCAGTGAATGACAAGAGTGTCCACCGGAATATACGTTTTTGATGACAGTTGTATTGCTGCTGAGTTACCAGTCATCTTTCTCTCATGTTATTCTCAGCAAGGCAAATCTTCACGTTATTGTAAAGTCAGTCACTTCTTATTAAGCACTGCTAAACTGAAACAGAGAGAGATGCTGATTTTTCCGTCAGGAGATGAGTACGGTTTGTCTGAATCCATTAAACAGTCTTGTTCTCTCTCTCTCTCTCTCTCTCTCTCTCTCTCTCTCTCTCTCTCTCTCTCTCTCTCTCTCTCTCTCACTCTCTCTCTCTCCCTTCCTCCTCTACCACAGACTTCACTGTCATTGTTCGCTGAGGAGTGGGCCCTGTCGCACCCCGTCCCCTGAATATGACATGCGCATGGCGGGACATGGCAGCTCCTTTAGAAAAGGCGGCTGTGCAATCATCGACACGCTGTAACCTTACGCCTGCCATTGTCCGTTCCTCCGTCCACTTTAATTTGTGTCATACGGTGTCTTTGAGTGGAGAACAAAACTACATTTCACTGATTAAAGAGATGTGATGAGTGCACTTGGCTACTGTCGGCTGTGTGTTAGCAGCTAATGCACGTTCCACACACTGCTGGATCACTCTTACACTCATTCGGGCGTCCTACCTGGGGACTCTTTGAGGCTAGCTTTAAAAAATGCTGTAATCAGAAATAAATGTGCTGGTACGCTGATGTTCATAAATCAGGAAACATATGGAAACTAGAAGAGGTTTACTGTTGTATTTAAAAGGCACTATTTTCTATTACACTCGTAATATTACGTTTCTCTCTTGATTTTCTGAACAAATCCCTCTTCTGCCCTGATTTGACAGAGTATCTTAAAGCCCTAGAGTGTGTGAAACTCCTATGTTGGAGGGAGAGAGAGAGAGAGAGAGAGAGAGAGAGAGAGAGAGAGAGAGAGAGAATGAATCTGCGTGTGAGCTTATCTCATCGTTGACTGGCTTGACCTTGCCCCACTCTCGGTATCCTCCTGTGTTTGCGTTTCACCCAGCTGTAAAATTAGATGGAACGAGCCCACTGTAAATCAGAAATAGCAGAGCGTGCTGCCCGTTCCTGTCCGACTTTCTCCAGAGTGCTTGACCTTAAGAGTCCTCAGGCTGTTGAAGGGAAAGCTGGACCGCCTTTGGCAAAGGGTTGACAGGAAATGAAGTGACTTTCGATCTAGCAGACAATCTAAATAGTGTGTGCCTTGCTATATAATATTGAACACTGAGGTCTTGTCAGTTTTTTTTATAGAAAAGTTAGCTGTCTTTAGACTTCCTGTGTTTGCAAGCAGACAGAAGTATTTAAATGACTGTAACTGATCTGTCAGGATTAGAACAGCATTTAGAGCACTATTTACAAAGACCAGAAACAAAGCTCCTAAAACATTGCTGTAATCACTGATCACTCTGTTCTGTTCTTTATTCAAATTGCATTAACACATCTATATCATTCTACTAACTGGTAAAGTGAGCTCTTTACTCTAAAGCTGAAGCTGGAGAAAAATTCAGCCATACATTCATAAACACACAGTGCAAATCACAGTGGTACAATTTATATTGCTAGCAAATTATGGAGAAAAATAACAACCTGAGTTTGCAGACACAAAGAATGACACAAAGAGGAACCTTATTTTATTCGCACTGTTTTCCAGAGATAGTGGATTGTTTTGTGTCTTTAGCTTAAAGATTTAAGACTTAATTTTTTCAATTTACAATATTGAAATTAATTCTCGGTAATGTTCCTTCCTCATGTTATCCACACACATTTCATCTGCTAACTGCTCTCATTTTTGATTGATATATCGGTATTTCCAAATTCCTGTTCTTGTCTGAACGGAGTAAAATCTGATGTGGTCATGTCATCGTGTTCATGTCTTCCACCTGCCTCACGGTTTGACTTGTGTGTACTTAGATGCATTTCAGCTTATCACGGTTGTAAAGAGTGTTCATTTGAGAGTGGTTACTGTAGCCTTCATGTCAGCTAAACATAGCCAGGCCATTCTCCTCTTCATTTCCCATCAAGAGATGTTTCTGACTGCAGATCATTGTCACTCACTGTATGTTTTTTTTTGTTGTAAAACCGAGAGGCTGCAGTGTGAGAAATGAAATGTTCAAACCAACCATCTTGCAACAACACCCATCTCATGCTGAGACATTTTTCCCTTTTCTCTGTTCTGATGTTTGATGTAAACAATAACTGAAGCTCTTGACCTGTATCTGGATGATTCATGCATTAAGCCGCTGCTGCATGATTGGCTGATTATAGACGACTGCATCTGTAGTGTCGAAATGTACCTATTAAAATGGCTAGTGAGTATACTTTGATCAAGAAGGCAACAGAAATGAGCATTGAGGTTTAGACTCGACTCGTGAAAATGAGTGTTGAAGCTCGGCCACTGCTTCTGTTATTTAGTCGTGTTTTCAGAGCTAAGCGCTTGTTCCAGATCCCTGCGTCTTAGGGAAATGCAGCTTTCTAACACTGTCAGGCTTTTTCACCTTTGCAGTGGCAGGCGGGTGAAATTCTGTCTCGGAAATTCAATGTGAATGTTTAGTCGCCACCGTTCGCCTTGCCTCATTTTGTGTTTTTTAATAGCAGCGTAGGCCCTTAGCCACAACAAAGGGATAAATACAAAACTCACTGTAGGTCTCAGAGGAAAGACCTTGGACATGACATGTGTCAGCGCATGATAAATTGGCTCGGTGTCTGTTCAATTTCTAATGCAAAGCTCTAGAAAGCAGGAGGGCGAACGAGGAAGAGAGGAAGTGAGAAAGGAGGGAAGGGGGAAAAGAGGGAGGGATAGAGGGAGGGTTTGGACGTTTGGGGGAGCCGAGAGCCTCAGAGGGTGTGTTTGTTTATGCGTATGTTTGTGTGTGGAGGTGCATGAGCATGTGTGTGGACCAGATAAGACCACTAAAGTTTTGGTAAAGGTTGCAGACTTTCCACCTTTCATAGTTACATTTTGGCAGCCAATCAGCTGTGTGATAAGTAGACAGACAGAAAGATAGAGAGAGAGAGAGAGAGAGAGAGAGAGAGAGAGAGAGAGAGAGAGAGAGCTGAATATGGCAATGAATAGGATTTTATGACTGGGGATGACAGCTAAGTCGTCCACAAGAGCTAACAAACTCACCTCCTCACACACACAGACACAGACACACACACACCCACACACACACACACACACACACACACACACACACACCAAACTCTTTCAGCATCCTGAAGACTCACATATTCTGTTTTTATCTGGTTATTTATTACTGTCTCTTTTGACAGCCTCAGTTGTTGCATCTAGGAAGAAAATAAAAGGAAATAAAAGAGGGCATAAAAAAATGTGATAAAGTGATGATGTTCCAAAAGATGCAGCTAATAATCTTCCGCTGCTAATCAGTTGTGAGGAGTTGGCTAGCTGACACTCTCTGTACTGGGAAAGACATGAAGGTGCTGGCCAAATCCAGCTTGGTCCTTAGGAGACAAACGATAGTGTGTGTGTGTGTGTGTGTGTGTGTGTGTGTGTACACATGTGTATATGCTAAAGAAAGAGTGTATAATGCATCCTGTACCTTCGGATAGTGTCTTTACAATTGATCTGCGTGGGGACAAAGCTGATATTATGCTAATGGCAATCTAATCATAGAGCAAAACGTTGGTGTGAAAAGCACTGGCATGTAGCGTGTATAGCAGCTCAGCGCTCTGTGTATGGCCCCCCACTGCTTAGCCTTTTCTTTGCTTTTTATTCTTATGGAAGTGGGGGTGGTGGCACTCTCTAATGTTGAGTAAATGTGGAGTAGGTAGAGTAAAATAAAGGGAGTGGGAGAACAAGCAGATTTTTTTCCTGCTTAAAAAACGCATCCTGAGAAATGTCCTTATTCTTCTTTATGCTAAAGGAACTGAGGTGTTTCCCCACTCATAGACAAATAGAATCAATCAAAGATTAGACAATTATAATCTATTGTAATAATATTTTATACTTTAGATTTTATGTAATAAATTCCCCCATGCAGGTCCAGGAATAGAAATTACATTTACTTATTATTATTGCTGTTAAAATTTCCTACAAATCAGCACTAGTACAGTCGAAATAGAAATTCAATTCTATGCTATAAACATAATGCATGATAGGTTCAGTGGTTGAGGGGATGAAAAGTGAAATATTTTCTCTGAAAATTTTCTCTGGAATTATACATGCATAAAATTAATTTGTCTGCTCGTAGAGGATCCAAAGACTGTTCATGCAAAGTATGCAGTAAAATATGCAGCAAAATATACTGTACACTAAACACTATTTACTTAGCATTACTTAGAGTTATTTAAGCTGCAACTAACAAATAAGTTTTGACATCATCATTGGATAAGAACATCCATCCAATAGTTTTTCCTTTAATATCTATTAGGCTTGAAAAGTATTTTAAATACAGATATAAAAGCTGTAGCTCAAATACAAAAAATACTTAAATTAAATACTGCTTACATTACCTAAAATAGGTCATGAAATATATCAAAGTATAATACATTATCAAATAAAAAGTAAACAAAAAATAAATAAACAAACAAACAAAAAATTTTTTATCGTTATATTTGTTTTTGTGCAACCTATTCCTTTTATTTGATGATGATGATGATTTATTATTATTATTATTATTATTATTATTATTATTATTATTATTATTATTATCATTATGTATTTGTTTATTTATTTGTATCGACCCAATACCAGTCCTTGCTATCAGATTACATTTTTAATTCCTATAAATTATGAAATAGTTATTTTTTTATTATCTCAAGATGAAACAGACAATTATAAAAATTATAAGCATACTTTATGATAAATATGACTATGATAGCTTGTACATACAGTATGGTGTACAGTGGAGGGGCGGAGTCATCCTGGGATAGACCACGCCCATCTGGATGGAAATGAATTCCTCAGAGCTTAAAGCTGATCAGTCAGATGAACTTTGTATTGATCTGTATACACTGATTTGTTTAAATCAAATTTTGAATGTTATATGAGTTGAGATATGAGATTGTACAGACTACTGCTGAGCGTGTGCATGTGTCCTGACTTCTAAAAGCAATCCATTCTCTTTATGCAAAAACAAGCATAAGTTAGTTCTGCACTGTACAGAAGCTGTGTCCAGGCTTTGACACCTGTAAGGAAGCCTCTGACACTTCCCTGGCCTTTAAGTGAAGAAGGTTGGAGTGTAATTCATTTGTGTGTGTGTGTGTGTGTGTGTGTGTGTGTGTGTGTGTGTGTGTGAGTGTGTGTGTGAGTGTGTGCTCATTGCTTCTCTCCTCCATGGGTCACTGAGATCCAGAAAGTCCTATCCCAACTCCTTACCGCTATTTACCTTCTGTCGTCCACTGAGAATATGTTATATTGAAGTTATTTTATGCTCGGCTTAGCATTCTCACTTTCACTTTTCTGCATCATGTCTCTTCGTCTCTCTCCTATTTTCAGTTCCTATTTCCTCTCCGGTTGTATTCCTCCCATTGGAAAGGGCAGAGAGGGAAAGAGTAAGAGAAAGAAAGTGAGATGGTATAATTTCACTTATTTCTGCTTTCTTTAAAAAAAAAATCTCTGGTATTTTCTAAAAACTGCCAGAATGCAGTGATGTTTCCTGGATATTTTTTAATAGTTTTTTAAAATTGATCACACTTATTAAAGAGATGTAATAATACACATTGTGGTAATTGTTCACTCATAAATAATAATTATTAAAAATGTGCAAAAAACAATATAGGCATTCTTCTATATTGATATAAAAAGCTGTTATTTAAGGCTTAAATTGGTTAAGCAGGAAATAGATTAAAAAGACAATGAATAATGTTATCCAGGTTAGGCTTTACTTGGGAGTTGCAAAAATGAGAAAAAAAAAATAAAAAAGATTTTATAACTGAGCCAGAATCAGCTCAAAATCTGAAAAAAAAAAAAAAAAAAAAGATCATTTTGCAGTGTGTGAATCACATTAGGAGAATGAGGCTAATGGGCAGGTGTGTGTGTGTGTGTGTGTGTGTGTGTGTGTGTGTGTGTGTGTGTGTGTGTGTGTGTGTGTGTGTGTGTGTGTGTGTGTGTGTGTGTGTGTGTGTGTTGACCCAGCAGTCTGGCCTTATTCTTTGTGATATTTTGATTCTGCCTGATTCTCATCAGTGCAGCAGGCAGAGCAGATCAGAATACACACATTTACACAAGCAGTATAAATGTGTAGACAGTACAGTCCTAAATGTGTACATTTGTTTTTCTCCTGTCTATAAACAAAGTAAGGCAAAACACACACACTCAGGCATGTTAGCATGAAGCAAATGCTAGATAATGCTGAGCTTGCGAGTCTGAAGAGAATGCGAATGCTTTGCGTCAGCTAGGCTCCGATTTTATTATTTTATTTTCTTGATCTTGCACCCTTATATGAACGAACCCTCTGAAGCCTTTACCACAACAAAGGCGACATGTTCAGCATGATCTTGCATCTCAATTTGCTTTCTTTGCTGTCATACTCCGGATGACATGAAGCCCTTCAGAACTTCCCGGTGCATTTGGCTGGTGAAAAAATCCTAAAAAAATGTGCTTTTGTTTTTTTACGCTTCTAAAGTTCAGTTCTCTAATAAGACTGGAGTGAGCACTCTCCTCTAAAAAGCACTGCCAACGCCTTTGAAGAGATATTAGAGAAGCAAATGAAAGGACAAAGATGTGCTATGGAATACAAAAGTTAATAATCCAGGGGTTTGATGAATGGCCCAGCAAATTCTTCTTGATTTGGCCCTAAATTGCACGGCTTTGCACCGTCTTAATTTATTCGTCTTCCTTGTTGACTATGCAAGGTCTTGGAAATCCAAAGGAC
>NC_083471.1:15415461-15542961 GCF_030014155.1 Tachysurus vachellii | reverse complement strand
ATCAACATCATTCACTGGAATCAATATCATATAAAAAAAAATCATATAAATTAAGTTCATATGACATCATATTAATTACCCATTTTATAATGCATTACAATTAAATACTGTATTATTTTATTCTAGTATTATATTATAACTACAGTATGTCTAGATTAGAGGCAGAAAAAGACAATTATTTCATTTCATTTACATTTTTTTTCCAGAATTCAACTGATATGGGTTTTCCCAGTTTGCCTCACATATACGGTACACTACAATCCCCGAAACATCACGGCATTGACTTTGGTGTATGTGAAACAGTTACACAGAGTTATATACTGCATTAACATGCTCTAGGACTTATTTAAAAACAATGGTGAATGTGCTCATGCTTCGCTTTAATGTCTTTGGGGCAGTAGACTTGGGCCGAATCCAGTAGCCTAATGAGGCAGTTTTGATGGTCCTAGTCCCACAAGAATAGAGAGACTTTATCTCTTTTTTCTCCTCCTCCCTCATACCTCATCCAGGTCCTGCTTGAAATGCCTTAATTGATCTAATCACTCACTCAATTGGTCAGAGCCATCCGTCTCTTTCATACCCAAGCCTCTGGACACTGGGCAATGTCTTCTGCTCCTGTGAGTCTAGTCTTCTTTAGGAAGTGAGTTTGACTCGGCGATGGCTTTGCCATTATGCCCTTAACCTTGAGTCTAGCCACTGTCATTAAAGAGTTGCTGGAGCTATAAGAAATGTTGACTTTGTCACAGTGGGCTGTTCCTACGGGTGCAATAAAGAACTTTGGAATAATGGATGTAATGCATCTTTGTGCTTGATGATGATGAGAGTAATTGTCATGAACTCTTTTGGTTCTATGTTTAAAAAGAGGCTATTTAGAGTGGCAATGTACTTGTCAGATAAATAATACTATCGGCAACACTGAATAAATCTATATTCACCCTAATAAGTGACAAGGTGTAGGCAGGTCATTTAGTTGAGGTGAACATGAGGTGAACAACTGGGATTTTCTCAAATCTATCCAAATTATGTATGTCTGAAGACTCTAAATGAAAATATCAAAATGTCTTGCATGACTTGCATTACTTCTCTGTCTTTGATATCATTCGATATCATTTGATATGATAACATTCTTTTTAGTTCCTCACACACAACTTAATTTCTTGCCTGCAATTCATTCCTGTTTACTTTAGCTAAACATGGATTAATCTCTTCATTTTGTCACATACAACCTCTTATTAAACGTGTATTCTGGTATTAAGAATAACTAAAAGAATCAACCAAAGCGTGGAAGGAAGCAGCATAGATCGTTGGTACCTCTGGTGAGCTTATAGAGCTAGCTTGCTTTGCTAATCTTCAAGTAAAATCGTGTAAATGATCCCAGCATAAAACATGTAAATCAAGCCAGCATTTAATTTATGTTCAACTCGTTAGCTTTGAAAGCATTTACATTTTGTCTCCTACTGTTTCCAAATAGAACTAGAAAAATGCTCTATAGTGCACACCCACAAGAGACAAACTACAAGCCAGACAAACAATTTGTCTCTTGCTAGTGTGAATGTTGGGTCAAGCTCCTATAGAACCATTAAACTCACTTAAAACTAAACCGATTTACTCCAAAATGTGTTTTGCATAATATTTCCTTAGCTGAGTTACACAAATAAGACCTTAACCATACATCTTCTCTTAGCCTTTCATTAAAACAGGCCACGATTCCCTGGAGATGATGCATAGGCTTGATCCCAAATGTCACTGAAGAGGTGATCAAGTACACTCTCCTCATGCACTCGCCTCATTATCCCTCAATACTATCAGCCCCTTTTAAGTTGCTGCATTCTTAAAGAGCAGGTAATGGCAGAGAGGGGTAAAGGGATGCAGAATTAAGCCGTTTTACACCAAAGGGTAATTTGGTTTGATGAATGTGCCGCCACGACTAACTAATAATACATATTTTAAAAGAGGGAGTCTGCGAACGGGAGACGTAGCAGTAGCTCTGGAAAAAAACGCTGCGGTTATTAATGGGGCTGGCCACAGTATGTCTCACACAGGGTTATGGCACAAGGTCAGAGCGCATTTCACTGAATTAAAAGCCATTTTGAGCTATGGCACTCCTAATCAACTCGGACCTAAAGGTGCATAGCTCAGGTATAATGAGGCACCAATGAATTTAAATAAACAGGGCGAATACAGTGATTTATAAAGGCAATGTGCTAGCCTTATAGCTCGTTAGCAATGACGGATACTCTTTATTCTTTCAGGCTCCTTTACCCATAGGATTTGAGCTTTTAACCAAATAATATCCGCCAGTATTGTCGAGTGTGCATTCCAGGCAAGACACTTATCCTAGTCATTATGAAAAGTGGCGACACAATGCAAGAGTAATGGTAATGTATGCCATTTAAACAAATGATTTCTTTTTACCTTCTTTTCCCCCTTCCTCTCCCTTTTTCCCCCACATTGTAGAACTAAGGCTTCTACGAAACTCTCGAAGCGTTTGAATTCATCTTCATATTTTATCCCAGCTTCATTTTTCAAGCCATAATCCTTGATTCGCGGAAGTTTTGCATTTCAAGGAACGTTTTTGCTACACTCCAGGAGATCACTTATATAAACAATTATTATTTATTTTATTTTTATTATTATTATTTATTATTTTTTTTTGCATAAGATTAAAACTAAAGTATGCGCTGTGCTGTATTAATATACTGATTAGGAACTTACTGGAATAATGATGTTTGATGTTCATCCATTTTTACTGAGCGTGAGAATTAATTCCAGCACACTATCTATCTGACAGCAAGGTTGAATGAAAATTTTTCCCTCTCTTAACTTTCCTCTTTTTTCAACACATATTGATCTTTCTTAGTGCAATTACCAGGGTGCTTTTAGCCCTGTACTAGGCACCATAGCTTAGGCTAATGACCCTGTTAGCTTAGCCGTGGGCAATAGCTGTGTGGAGTGGTGAAGCATGCCACCCGCTACCTCTGTTACGGCATGCCAGAGCATTAGCGACTTCATTAGACTCTTTGTTGGCCAGACTGCCTTTTGTATCGTCCTTGAAGGAGAGACAGGCCGGCCCGTGGCTTCGTGCAGCTATTCTTCAAGCTCACTGTGGATCAGTGCTCCTGCAAAGATTGCCTTTCAATTTATTCCTCCCTGCCTTTATTCCTCAGCATCGCATCTTCCCTTCACTTCACTTCATCTAAGAGCTGACAGTTTCATTCAAGGAAAGTACCTTTTTTATTTAGTACTGGTTTTTCAAAAAAAAAATCTATACCTTAGTGCACTAACTAACTAACCCAAAGCTCCATATCTCACTGATAAACAACTGGGTACAACTGGATATTTTTATAAAGGTATTCGATTCGGAATGGTGAGACGGTGGTTGATGAAGCTCCTAAATTAGTCGCTCTAACAATAACACCTACTAAAATTCAAAGAACAGATTTATGTTAATGTGCTCTTCCTAAAATATTACGCTTTCTATAGTAACAGCTCATTCACAGGGACTTGATGGCAGAAACACAGTGAGGCTTTCTGTAAGGAGATGTTTATTTATTGTTTATGGAAGGAGTCTCCAGTGTCAGAGCTTTAACATTCAATGGGTTTTTTTAAACAAGCTGCGATTTTTTTAAATGAACCTTAAGAAAGACCATAAAATGTATAGTCTGTTTACTAAAAGACAAAAGAAAGTTCACCTGCTGCTTTTTAAATGTCATTTCTTTATCATTTTTAATAATGTTTAAATTTGCTTTCAGTAACCAAAACCTGTCAAGTCAATTGCAATTAAATAAAGGAAGAAGTTCACAGTGTTCCAAGTTTTACATTGTAGTGGAAATTAATGTACAGGAAACATGTATTTATGTCTGTTACACCATACAATAGAATTCTTATTCTATGAATCCTCCCAGCCACCTATGACATAAATATTAATGATGTGAGTAAAGAAAAAGAGAAAAACAAGAAGTGATTGACAAATAAAGCAATAAACAGTAAAAAAGAATTGTGTAATGTTCATTAACTAAATTGCAACTTTTCAAAAACTAAATTGCAACTGTTAATACATTAATAAATTAAATTTTAAATTAAATAATAAAATAAATACATTAATTAAATAATAAATTAAAATAACTATTAATAAATTAAAGTGTAACTGCTGGCAAATTGCTGTGTAACACTTTGCACTGGTAAAAGCGTCACACCACCTTATTGCTGCTTATTTTTCATAATTTCAATCAGTATCACCCCTCTCGTGTTTAACTTCCTCAGTGCAGGGCACCTTTTTTCTGGAGAACCCCTACAAGTACAAAGTAATACTTCCTGTAGTTTTTATTGTGCTTCAGTAGAGACAACGCTTGGGTTTGGAGTAAGGTGCTTGACGGCAGTCTGCTGAGACATTTGTCTACAGAGTGTAAAAGATTAGGAGGATATTCTCTCAAACTGCAGTATGTCAAGATCTTTGATCAGCCTGTCAAAAATGTTGAAAATGACACAAGTCTAAAGCACATCTGGCTGTGTGATGGACTGAGAGCTGTGCAATTCAGCGTAGGCTCCAGAGAGTGTGTGTCTACAAGGCTTTAGGACGGAGCAAGTCTGTCAGTTTGTCTGACTTTCAATAGCAGAAGTGATGGTGATGGTGTTTTACTTTTTGAGGGAGTCAGAATAACATCTACAGACCTGAAGCGTGCTCACTGCAGGCTAATAGGAAAAGGACATCAAGGTTCCTTGTTTTTTTTATCCTGGGATTATGTACACTCTTAAAAATAAAGATTCTTAATTAATTCAATTCAATTAAATTTTCAATTGAATTAAGTGGTCTTTTGTTCTATGAAGAAGCTTTCACCTCCACTCAAGGATCAAGGAAAAAGTTTCTTTAGACTATAAAAAAAGCACCTAAAAAAGAGATTATTTTAAAAACCAGTTACTGAAAAGAAACAAAAACCGTTCTTCTATAGCATTGCTGCAAATAACCCTTTTTGGTTCTTCCTGGCACCTTTATTTTTATAAAGTGTATATGGCTAAAAGAGCATTTTATAAATAAATGGTTCTATGTAAAACTATTGTACAAAAATGAAGCTTCAATATTCTATAACTCAATAAAAGTGTAAGGCAAAATCAGTTTTTTGAATTATATCTATATGTAGTTCATGCTGGAGGTTGTTTGAAATGTTTGTGAAATATATATTTTATTGAAGTATTTACTTTGTAAAATAAATCAAATTGTAATGAGGAGAAACAGTTGAATAATTGTAGTTATAATTCAAACGTGATGTTCATTACAAAGATACTCCTGGTTTCTGTTATTGATTAACAGCAATTCTCTTATTACTAGATTATTAACAATGTTGTTTTTTTGGGATACTCTTCCATGTTTTGATTTGCTTGTTTAATGTTTAACGTGTAATGTGCACTTGATTGTTTTTCTGATAGAGATGACCGATTCATTTCTTCACGGGTGTGTTGTTGACCCTGTCGTATGCAGGTTCTCGAACTCGAGCTGAGGCTTCCGTCTTTCCTCCCAGCCAGCGTCCAGCAAACACTCGCAGGCTGGCCGTGATTAATGCCAGCGCCGCCCAGCCCCGGCCCTTTCGGCAGATAATGCCAGGCAGCAAGCGCGCTTGACACTTTTAATGTATAATTAAGTAGAAAAAGTCAGCACAGGCTATGCAAATTTTTTAAAATGATAAATGAGGCTGGGTGGCGGCAGGGATTGATTTGGTGTAAATGAAACTAATTAAGGAAATGTCAAACATAATTAATAAAACAGGTTTAAGCTGCAAAACATTGTCAATGGAATGAATGAGGAGGCATTGGCGCCCATTGTTTGGGCTTTATTTAGGCGCAGTGTTGTGCTTGTTCGCCGCACCCTGATGTGCTCTCCCCCACCCTCACGCACGCCGCCACCGATTTCCCGAGAGGGCGGAAAATAAATTTGCTTGTCTCTTGGCTGACTGTAGAAATTAATTGCTGGAATCTTGTCCCATCCAAGTGTTACATTCCTGCGCAGGACATTAACATAACTAATTTGAAAGAGCCCAAATGACTGCATAATGGAGCACTGTCAGCATGCATGACACTCACTGGTCATACCAAATTAGCCGGGGTTTATAATTGAAAATTCCCCCTTACCAATTTTTGAAATATACATATTTTTCTTTGCCCCCTTTCTCTCATCTCTTCCTATTGTATCATATCTTTTCATTTAGAAGAAGAACAAGGGTTTTATAATTTAACAAAGAGTGCTTGACCTATAATTAGTGGGATGGCTTTGGGGAGGGGCGGCCAGGCTGGCGTGAACAGACCGAGTCACATCTTTAGTCCCGGTAATGATGCTGGAGACCTTGCTGCCTCTGGGGAGGAGAAGAGTAATGGAATGGGCTATTTTTATGGGGACCCGGATAGCAGGGGGCCAGTGAGGCCGCTGGAGCTGCGCTGTAGGGTGGATCACACTCACACTGGCAACCCACGCCCTAGCCATCAGTCCAGAGTGTCATCCTCATTCTCTTCAAAACCCCGTTAGCATATGCCACGACCCTCTCCTCTCTAAACATCTGCTCTGCTTTCTCACACACGCCCACACACACACACACACATACAGAGTGAGCGAGATATCTTATACCATTGGATCGGTAAACTTCTATCTGGTTACTGTTTTTTTTTTTTTTTTTTTACAAACACCCTTAGCTATGATATACCTATAGTAGCTTATGACCATTTTTAACTCTTCTTCTTTTTTTTTAAGAGTATAAATACACATTGGAAACTCCTACATATCATCCAGTATCGGATTGCAGTTCCCATCTCCATGGTCGCTCCCCGCATGCCGTGATGATAACACCTACTGTCATTGTGAAGTGATAAAGATTTAGTTGTATGCAAAACTCTCAGTCACACTTTGAAATACAGTCCTTTCCACACACCAAAGCTGTTATGTCAAAGCTATTATGTTGCAACGTAAATGTGTTGCTACTAACATGCAGCTTCTAATTATGACATTTTCCCCGGAAGACGAACAAGAAGTGAGGTGCAATTAGAGGTAGTTAGTAATAAGAGTGGTCAAGTGAGAAATGTTCTGCATTAGGCTTAGGGATATAATTTCATGTAAATTATTACCATTTGTGAGATTTTTGCAACATTTAAAGAAAGAAAAAAACCTCACACACACTCACACACACATACACACATACATGCACTCACACACATTATAGATAATGTTCAGATTTCCTGATCCTTGACCGGTGATTAAATCATAACCTCAGTGTCACTGGTGCTCTCTTCAGCAGCTCAAGCTCTTATCCAGATAAACATCTTAATGATCAAGATTGATTATATTACTTCAGAGCATGAAGATTATAATCTAAAGTTATTAAAAGTGAGTGTTTGAAACAGCCAAAGATCACTGTGGCGTTCAGAACAAACTCAACAGAGTTTTTTGATTTTTTAAAAAAAGTGATTTACTTAAAATCCCAAGCACATGATTCTTCTTATAAACTGCTACCAGTAAAAAGATATATGTAATATATGTGAGATTTATGACATTCTGTGATATCTCTACCCATGTTTGACCCATGTGAACCAAACAGGGCTTTGGGTCAATTTATGTTGTGATGATGTGACTTTTGTTGCTCAAATTTCTTTTAATTTCCATCATCCTGAAATGGTAAAATTCTGGAAGGACTGGTGTATCTCCAACAATCTATAGAAAACAGAATTAAAGGGGGTATTACCAGGTTCCCAACATTCATTTTTTCTCACTCTGAGCCAAGTGTACTGTTTGTCACCCTGAAATATATGTTTTGGTCTGTAAATACAATGCCGTTCAAGGCCAACTTGAAATACACAGAGTGAAGTCTGAGAGCACTTTGGTTTGTCTTTCTTTTTTAATTGAACACTGACATTATTAGCAACAACTTGCGTGAAAAGTAGAATTTGTTTCTTTTACTATTTGGTTCATCCCCTTTGTGCTTTAATGACAGTTGTGCACTCGAGCTGACATGGACTCTCCAAAACCTTTTTGTGTAAAAACCTATGATCCATTTTAGATCCAATCCAGCAGAGTGTTGCCTGAACACATGATTCAGTAGAAGAGATCAGCCTCATAGAACATTTGAGCTTTTTTGTGTAAAGTAGTTAACATGCTCAATTCACACATTTGTTCTCATTGAAATAGCATCTCAGAAGTTTTTTTTTTCAACAATCTACAACTTTTTTCCCCACTTTTAAATAAAATCATTAATAGTAATAAAGGGTTTTTAAAGGCAACAGAAAGTTCCTTATTTCTTTAGAAGATCCAGAATATTTCCTTATGTCTTTAGAATATCCAGAAACTGCATTCTGCAATACAAAACAAAATAACTGCATTCTTTTCTGCATACATTTTCTTTAGAGCATGGGGCATTGTCCGAAACATTGACATTATTTTATTTATTCAACAAATTAAAATATTGAATTAAAAGTGTGATTAAAAAACAGACTACATCCTGTACTCGTTATGATTTTCTGACCTTAATTCTTGTATCTTAAGTCTAAGCTGAACTAAGCTGTGTCTAAGCTGAATATTGATGAGCGTTAAAGTCATATTGTTCCTTAGCAGTAAGTAAAATCAATTTCCTGACTGCACATGTGTCTGAACGGGAGTAACTTTCTCTGTGTAAATACTTGCATAACTTTTGGACTTATTGGTCACCACCTGTGAATACAGCCCTCGGACTCTTTCTTTTTCTCTATCCTTCATTCAGCCTCTTATCCTCTTTTCGCTTCATACTGTACATTTCCTCTCTCTTGCCATTTCTTGTCAGTGGAATTCGTGAGCTGAGAGTTCCCTCCAAATGCCAGGGGTCATGAGTCAAACATATGCAGCATGTATTACAATTTATTACTCCACATTTGCCTTGAGATTTTGCTCTCCTGACAAGCTTAAGTAAATCATGCTTGCTGTTCGCAAATGGAGACACAGTTGCGACTGGGGCCGGCCTTCCTGCTACACGAGCTCTCGCAACATCGAAAAAGGATTGGCTGCAGCCCTTGAGGTTGTCACAATCCCAGAAGGCAGTGGGCTCAGTGCCACTGATACAGCGAACCAGCCTCAACAGCAAGGCAGGTATTTATAGAAAACATATGCAAAAGGCCTGATGGTACCCCTGACTCCAGGAGAGAGCCTGTGACAGTTAAATACGGATGGAGAGTGCTGGCGAGGTCTAGAGCGGATTTAATCAGTGAAAGGCACCTCATTTCTTCATTTCATTTGAATATGGTGGACGGCAGCATATAAATATGTTCATTTCTCCCTCCCCAGCATATTTTTTATTCTTGAAGGCTCATTATTTTGTAAGGTGTAATAGAGAGACCTCAGGCCCTGGCCTTCAAACATGAGTTGTATTAATCAAAATTTACCCGCCATTGCCCAAATTTTTCTTCTACAACACCAATGACTAACACCTAGAAACTGAAAATGAGGGAAGAAAATCTAGTAATTGCACCCAATCTGCTAATACATGACAAATGGTTTGATTCATCTTTAATTTGGAAAAAGAATTAACCCTTACGTACTCTTCATATTTTATACCTATTCATACTGTATGTATGAATTTTGACCTGACCCAAGAATCCCTTCATAACAGGTTTCTATTCTAAATTATGAACCACAGATCTATTTAGAGTGTATTAACAGCCTGTCTGTCATGACTGGGTGATTAATCTTTAATTAATGTTTCAGAGAACAGGGAAAGTGACTTTTTCAGGTGTTTCATCAATCTTTTATGTTGAAAAAAAAAAAAAACATTTTTCACACAATATGATGTCCTATTTTATATAAGAGGCATGAAAACATCACAACTGTAATGATGGGTCTGGCTTTATTTTTTAACCATTTATAACCATTATGACCCTTATTTAATACCTATTATTTATGTGGTTGTAATTCTTTCCCTCTAATTCTTTATTTCTTGTTATGTTTCTGATAGACAGATGTTCCTATAAGAAAAAGCACTGGGCAAAACACAAATTTAAGTCAATTACCACAGCATAATCACATAATTAAATCCATGACCACCTACAAAATGTGGTACTGTATGTTTGGGGTGCAGGGTATTCCTTTTGGGTTTTTTTTTAAACACTGCATTAAAATGGCCATCAATAATCAACAAAATGACCAAAATGGCCATCAACCATCGACAAGAAGCAACATAAGCTTTGTACCAAATAACTTTGATAACAATTTGTTCATTTGTCAAGTTTCCTTTGATAATATTCTTGAGAACTTGATTTAGCTTAACCACAGTAGGACTCACTGGAAACTTCCTCAGAAAATAAAAGATGACTTCAACCAATCAATCAATCAATCAATTAACCAATCAATTGGTTGAATTATGTAATCATTCAAACTCTCTGTCAAATGAGAGAAATACACAATGCTATTGCAATAGTTCTATAAGACAGATACTGCCATGTTTGAGGTTTCATATTCTCCAACCAGATATACAATTGTACAGCTGTTTCCTGTCAACACCAGTCAACATCTGCCTTAAAGGTGCAATCAGACCTCCATCTGTACAGTGTTTTGTGTAAGAAACATCTCTTTTAGTCATCTTCAGTAATGTCTTTATCCTTGTAAGGGTCACTGAGGATCTGGAGCACATCCTGGGACACACCCAGGGTGAGGTGGGAATATACCCTGGATGGAATAGCAGTCCTTCACAGGACAACACACATACACACACACACACACACACACACACACACACACACACACACACACACACACACATTCATTCATTCACATTTTTGGAGCAACTGAGCATCAACTCTGGAACTCACCCTGGAGCTGCTCGCCACCTCTGCACCACCGTAATTCCCTGTATGAGTCAACTCTATCTACAATGTTGGAAAATTCTAAAAAGTAGAAAACTTTTTTGGCCTTTGTTCAAATTCTTCCACTTTGTGAACTGTAAAATCAGCTCAATATATTTCTGAAACACATATTCACACAACTAAACAAATGTTTCTTCACAGTTTTAAATGTTGCATTCTTTAATAAAACAAAAAGTAGTAGCATAGACTGAGTAAAATATTGTGTTGGTGTTTACTAACTGTGCATGTGATGAAAGCAGTTCTTGGCAGTGAAACATTGAAGTGCTACTTTGATCCACCTTCGCAGGTTTAGCATCATCTGCTTGTGAGGGGGAAAAAAAAGCCAGCGCATCCTATAGGCACCACAACACCCACTTAAAGAGCAAAAGGTGAATGCTTTCAGTTATGCAACCATCCCTCAGACACCAACAACACTCCTGCTGTTTATCAACTCCTAAGGAGAGCTGGAAGACAGAGGTAAAAAGAAAAAAATGATGCTGAGGGGGAAAAAAGGACAGAGCAAATTGAAACTTGTAAAAACTTTGCGATAGAAAGAGCCTTGACCCCTGTTCACTCGCGTCGGAGCGGAGGCATTGCTGTAATCAATACGCACTCAGGGGAAAGCGAGCAGGCCACGGACCTTTCGTTCCCCGCCACGCCGCAAATAATGCCAGACGCTGGTTTGTTATTTTCCAGACGGTAAGAGAACAAGCAGGCGAGCGGCAGAGCGTGCAGGTGCCTCGTTCTGGGAATACTTCAACAGCTATGAAATAAACAGAGTAAAAACAAACAAAAAAAATGTCTATAGATGAGCGATAAACAATCACACAGTATATATTACTGATCTGCTGTAGGCCAAATCCGCTCAAGTAAACATTGGACAGTGATGTTTTCAGCACACAATTTAGTAATGAAATAAAATGAAGAAATAACTCCACAGCTGATGCAGACATGCAATATTTTTGCATGTGTCTGTGTGAAACATCTATAATTACCCAGGGTTTTTTTCTGGTTTATAATGCCAGCAAATTATTATGTCAAATATTCATTCAATTAAATTTAATAATCTTTGCATTTTCTGTAGTCATTTTAATTCCAGGTAAATATATCAGAGATTTTATTAAACTTTCCATTCAACAAACATATTGTAAAGGGAATGCAGTCTGTAAATTTGGACAATAGAGATGCATTAGAAATGAACAATATACTGCATGCTTCTAAGGTTAGTGAAGGACAAGTTAAATCTGAAACATTAAATATGATTATATTCATAAACTATTATTGATATGAACAGTAATCATATATGTATTTTTGTTATTCCTCCAGTCTCCTATGCTGGGGTATTTTAATGCAGTTACAATATTAGCTGATATTAGGTGATAAAGATGTGGAAGCTGATCTGTTTGAGTGTTCAGATAAAGAAAGCTGGACAGAATAAATGACTAAAGTGCCACGGCTCTTTAGGCTTTAAGTAGAGGTGAAGGAGAAAGAGTCTTCTTTATTCAAGTTGAGGGTAAAAATTAGTTGGTGTAATTGGTGTAATCATTTGTTGTGATATTTATAGTAGTGAATATATTTCCATAGTTAATTCTAACTTTTAATCAAAAATCATTGTAAAATGGTCTTGTAGTCCCTGCTTAATAAATTACTATACTACTGTTTTGATTTAAATTTGTGTAGTAAGTTCGTTTTAAGGTTGAAATTGGTGTCAGAAGTCTGGATTTTGTTGAAATTATTGTACTAGTCAATATAATTTAGTAGTTAAGTCTAACCTTGGACAAAACATCAAACGAAGATCTTTCCTCTTGTCTCTGCTATAGTTGCGATATTATACATTTATTAAGACTTTTGGAACAGTCTGAGATAAAGCTATACATTTTATATAGTTTTCTTTCGGTCTTCATTGAGGAAGGGTCTGCAGTTTATCAGTAACATGACTAGTCGTGTTCCTTGTCTCGTTAACTGCAAGTATAAATGAAGCTAGAAACAAAATTATGAAGATCCAGACTTCTAAAGGGCCTTACTCAGTGACCCAGAAATAGCGGTTTGTTAGTCCTGGAATTTGAATTAAGAACCTTCCAATCAGTAGCCTGAGGTAGCGACTGAGGTATAGCTTCCTATAGATTCCTTAGAACAGTGTTTTGAGTAATGTAGGAAACTTTTAAACCAATTTGAAAATAACCAACATGTCAGTAAAAGATGTTTCAGATGAATTCACCTCTAAATATATCTCAAATGTCATGTTTATTATCAAACTGTGGATTTTCATTTAAGGAGCAAGCAACTGCTTTCCAAAAAAGCTTTCTCTTCCAAGATCAGACATCTACATGCAGCTCAGATACATGATATTTGTTGATTGCTGATCGGATTATTTTTAAATGAGAATCAGCACATGCCTAACCAAATATGATGATATACAGGATATACAGACACCTGTGACAGAAAATATGACCAATAGATATGGCCCAATACTGGACGTGTTAATAATGTTCCCATAGTTATTTTCCTTTTAGAAGAATATTATAAAAATCTTACAGTTTTATTTCTTAAAGAGCAATGTATCATATATTTTTTGTTTATAGTTCAATTTAAAGGGCTGTTTCTGTGACTGCTTTCTGTTTTTATCAACTCAAAACAGTCATTCCTTTTCTCTTCGTGTTTTTACTTGAAGTAAATGAGACATGGGGCACAGCTAGTCATGCTACTGAGAAACTGCAGACCCATCCTCCATGAAGACTTTCCTGTCTGAAACGAAAGAAGTTTTACCTCAGACTGTTACAACCTGGGGGGGCATGGTGGCTTAGTGGTTAGCACGTTCGCTTCACACCTCCAGGGTTGGGGGTTCGATTCCCGCCTCTGCCTTGTGTGTGTGGAGTTTGCGTGCCTCGGGGGTTTCCTCCGGGTACTCCGGTTTCCTCCCCCGGTCCAAAGACATGCATGGTAGGTTGATTGGCATCTCTGGAAAATTGTCCGTAGTGTGTGATTGCGTGAGTGAATGAGAGTGTGTGTGTGCCCTGTGATGGGTTGGCACTCCGTCCAGGGTGTATCCTGCCTTGATGCCCGATGACGCCTGAGATAGGCACAGGCTCCCCTGTGACCCGAGGTAGTTCTGATAAGCGGTAGAAAATGAGTGAGAGTGAGTGTTACAACCTGTTGACACTGTAAACTCCTTACAGAATATATAATAAATCTTTATATCTGCAAGACAAGTCATTGTGCGGCCTGCTGATGTATAGTATAATGAGTATTGCAGAGACTTCAGGACAGGACTTTTTTTTTAAAGTTTAGAATTTACTAATTACTTACACTCACTAGTATGATCATTTGAATAAAATCCAGATTTATTACTCCAATTTCATCCCAAATTCGGACTTATTACACCAATTTCACCCAAATTCAGATTATTACACCAATTTCACCCTAAATCATATCATATCATATCATATCATATCATATCATATCATATCATATCATATCATATCATATCATATATATTTAATGGCTTTGGCAGGAAATCATTTATATTAAATCTGTAATAAATTCAGAAATTATCCTGCTGTTCACACTTGCTCAAACAGTACTGGTGTTACCAAGCTACTGGTAATATATAATTATATAATATATAAATATAATATATGTATATATATATATATATATATATATATATATATATATATATATATATATATATATATATATATATATATATAGTGCAATTATAAGTGCAATTAGTGCAATTATTTGAGGGAAATAACTCTCCAGTGTCACCTAGATAAGGATGAGTTCTATTTTGATTCTGTTTCCTCTTTCAGTTTCTTTGTATCATCTCAGGGAGTTTTTCCTTGCCATTGTTGCCTCTGGCTTAATAATTAGGGGTCTATCTTGTCATTTTTATTTAGAATTTTTATATTCCTGTAAATCTGCTTTTTGACAACGTCCTTTGTCGAAATCTATATACAAATACAATTGAATTTAATTAAATTGATCAGCTCAAACCAGGGAACATTTCACACACAGCTCCGGTTCATTTCCACCGCATGAGTACTTTGAGGAGTATAACCTATTAATCAATACAGATGATAAGCTAATTTATGAGTTGCTTTTGTTTACACAACTACAACTGACTGTATATGAATGTAGAAAGGATATTATTTATAATCACACCCTCCAGTGTCACCTAATGAGGATGAGGAGTCTGGTTCCTCTCAAGATTTTTCCTCTTCCATCTAAGGGAGTTTTCCTTGCCACAGTCACAATCACCTTAAAGCTTGCCCATTTGGGATAAGCAGGGTTAAATTCAAATAAATGTACATAAACATTTTATGTTTTCTAAAGCTGCTTTGAGACAATATCTGTTGTTATACGAGCTATAGAAATATAACTGAATTGAATTGAGTTGTATTAAGTCAAATTAAAACTCAGCCCACTCTTCTTTAGACTGTGTTTTTGTTATAGTAATTTAGTTATAGATATTTAGTTATAAATAACTTATATATAACTTATATAACTTACATAAAGTGATTTAGTTTTAAATAACTAAATTAAATGTTACAAATGCAAACAAAATAACAGTAAATAAGAAATGAAAAGAAACTGAATATTTAAGATAATTAAAGAGGGTGAATGAACTCAATTAAAGATGGCAGGTGAAAAGTGATCTAGGTAAGTAACGTTGTCTCAGGCAGCAGGAAAAAAATATCTGTTACAAATTTATGCACCACTTTGCTGATAGAAAGAAATGATCCTGAAATCTCTGGTTTCATAGAAAACTGCGGCTCTCGCACTCACACAGCTAATAATTGTCTGAAGACTCTGAAGCTGTCGTCCCTCCAGCGAGAATGCCGGGTGATGATGAGGTTAACTGTCTTGTTTTCCTGTAAGCTACTCCAACATTCAAAATTCATTATTTTGTCGCAATACTAATCATTAGCATTGTGAACTGGATGTAAACTAGTGTGTATACGGATTTGAATATTGCTACGTAGGAGCGAATTGGAACAGTGCGGTAATTACATGATCTCTGAGCATGAGAAGCTTTTCTGCATTTGTAGGCATGGCGCGATCTCTAGTACTGCTTTTGTACTTTTTAATCCTGCAATCATTAGAAAAGTATTAATATGCAAGCTATCATTACTTTTTCATTTATCAGTGTCAGGAATATCGAGCACAATTAGAACGACAGGCTAATCTAAGCAGTGTATTGGATTCCTCGAGGGAAACAGATGAGTGTGTGTCTCTGAGTGTGTGTGTGTGTGTGAGAGAGAAAGAGAGAGAGAGAGAGAGAGAGAACGAGAGAGAGAGAGAGAGAGAGAGAGAGAGTTGGTGCTGTCACCTCAATGGCTCTGGCGGTTTGCCGACAGAGACAAATCCAAAATTAAGTGCTGCAGAAATAAAGACTTCTCTCTAGTGAAGTGTTCCACTTGCATTGAGCTTAATGTTGCCTACTCATTTTATTGGATTCTCTTTTGTCCAATCTCTCTCTCTCTCTCTCTCTCACACACACACACACACACACACACACACACACATATACACACAGACACATGCAGCCTCCCACGCACTTGATTTGTGGCCTGGTTGAAGTGGCTTTGTGAAAAAGGGCCTCTCACCCTGGTTGATGGTGAGTGAAACAGTGACAGCAATGTAATGGCCTCTTGACTCCTTTGTCTGCCTGAGCTGAATTTCAAAACATGCACGAGACCTTTATTATTGCCATTCACTGAGAACATTTACTCTGTCTCCATGTGGGTTTTACCCTGTAGAGTATTTTATTATTTTTTGTCGTTATTACAGATAATTACTTTTACCGTAAGAGACAGTGAAATAACATTCGGGCTCATGCTGCATTCAGACATACAGTTACTCAGCAACCACAGGCTGTTTATTTCTTATAAGAGATGATAACTTTAGGCAACAGTGGCAAGAAGTTGTTGTGTCCAGCGATGTGACGGAGTGTAGAAAAGTTTAACTACAGTACTTACAGAAGTGAAGACAGTAGAGCGCATGTGATCTATGGCACAGAGAACACACTGATTCTCCTGTATCTCTGATACTGTATGTGTGAATGTAGCATTACACACACTCTGATTTACACATGATGTGTGTTTCAGAATACAAAGGACCAATTTGGGTTCAGCTCAGTGTGTGTTAGACACAGAAAGGAAGATTGTACTGTCAATTTGCTCACAGGTTTCCCTTCATCCAACCTCTTTTTCTGTCTCTATCTCTTCTTCCTGTTGTGAATACAAGGACGATCAGATGACTGGAGAGTCTGACCACCTGGAATTGTGCTCTGGGCTTGGGTTTAATTTTTGTATAATGTGTGTGTGTGTGTGTGTGTGTGTGTGTGTGTGTGTGTGTGTGTGTGTAATTTGAGCTCTTCTCTGCAGCTTTCTGACCAGCCAGGGGCAGCAAGCTTCTCTCTGTGTTCATGAAATTGATGTGTCTTCATGCCCTGGTATCTCTCTCTCTCTCTCTCTCTCTCTCTCTCTCTCTCTCTGGGCACAGTGCCTGAATACAGTATGCACATGTGTGACTATGAGCATGTCTGGTGTGTGAGTGTGTGTGTGTCGTGTTGCTCTCTGCCGTCCGATTTATATCCAAGCCCTCCTCTCATGTCTTAGCTTTGACAAGTGTCAGTTCTCCTTTCTGCACCTTTATTCCTTCATCCATTTCCCACTTTTCTCTCCCTGAGGTATATTACATGATACTGTAAGACATATTGGTTCCATAGTGGGCAGCATCGAGTTTTGGACCACGCTGTGCTTTAAGAGGGAAGCCAAAGTAACCCAAGTCTCTTTATCTGAAGCCTGATAAGATGTATCACCATTCCTCTTTCCTCACACACCTGTGAGGCTATTGTGAAGTGTCAGCGAGATAGTTTCAGGTGCGGGAGTGAGTCGTTAAACGGTTTGATGAACGTCATTTTGATGTTATTGTGTATACATCTCCTGAACAAAACAAAAGCTAATCTAGAACACACACACACATACACACACACACACACACACACACAAAGAGACCCTCAGTCTATTCTGTTATTTCTGCAGTAGGACTGTAGAGAGAAGGACGACTGGAGGGACTGCTTCTCACACAGAGGTGTGTAGAGTCACTACAGCAGCCTGGGATGGTGTTAGAAAACTGTATATGTGTAAAAGTGCATGCGGGAGCTGCGTCCAAGATACAAACGTGAAAAGACGACGGAGCAGCAAAACCGTGTACGCACACAAAGCTGTCTCATACAGGCTGTGTCTTGGAGCGTTTCGCTAATAACATGCAGAACGCAGAAGCTCGGCAGCTGAACAGATGAGAAAAGAAAGAGCCCTGTCCCTCTGAGGCCACAGCAAAGACAGCACACACACACACAGCTCTCGGTGCACAAAAGAACAGGACAGGCCAGAACAAAGAAGGACAGCAGCTTAAAAACATCTCAAAAATCTCATCACACACTTTAAGCATTTCAATAACATATGCCCACATTTGTGCAACATGCCACATAGATGCACAAACACAACAACACACACACATTTGCATGTGCATACTCTAATGCAAGATGGGCCTTATTTCAGAGAGAGCGAGAGAGAGAGAGAGAGAGACAGGAAAAAAAAGTCCATCATTCGTGCATGACATGTCGGCGAGGATTCCGACTTAATGAGCATTTTGGCAGCTTCTGTCGAATGCAGACAGTGATTAACCAAACACTTCAGAGTACAAGGCACAGTGGTGCTCAAAGAAAACAGTGATGATCTCCACTTAATCGGCGAGAAGCCCAGAGCATCTGGCCGGGCAGCGTGGCGTGCCCGCTCCGATAGGCTGTCACACCTCCCCAGAGTGGCACGGCCATATGCTCGCTTCTCCCGCTCGCACACGACGAAGAGCGCTTCCTGACAAAGCGCCGCCATAAATATGACATTCAAACAAGTGTGCCTGCTCAGCCAGAACCGAGCCAGGCACAGAGAGACGCGAGAACCAAGAGTAAGGATCTTACTCGAAACCAAGAGTAAGGGATGCCTCTCTCTCTATCTCTCTTTAACTCTGTGTTTGTGTGTTTGTGATTTCTCTGTATATATCCAGGATATGATGTGTGTTTTATCTTTTTGTGAAGTGTGTGTTACGCATACACAATGTGCCAAATGAGATGTCAAGTTTTGTATTCAGAAATGAAATCACAAACACAAACACTGACACTTTAGTCCACTTTATGTTGCACCCAGTACCCAGACGTGTTTTTTTTGCTGGAAAGCTAGACTTTGGAAAGACTTCCTTGCTACATTTCTCTATTTGTGGTCTTGATGTAAATATGAAAATTTGATGAAAATGATGAAATAATATGATTACTGTCATTTCTGCTGCTGCACTGCTCCAGAAAATACAGTATTCTTTTCATGTTAATCGTCTAGTTCGAAGATAACAGAGCTCTTCCACTGGATGCTTAATGCTTCCATTCTTCTGATAGAACCTATTTGTAACACACCCACATGTGCAAGATGCTTGGATAGAGTAGGGAAGAAGTGCTTCGCCTTGCTTGTTGTCGTAAACACAACACACAAGCTCAACACACACGATGTTCACGTGCGCCACATGGGAAAGCGACTGTTCTCGTCTGACGTGGAGTGAAGCTTGTGTAGAAAGCTACTTGGGATGGTGCTTATGCAATCTTCTGTCTTTCTCAAATTCTAGCGCTTGTCCCTTCTTTCTTGCTCCTATTTATTGCTTTGTGGAACAGATATCTGGTGTCAGTCCATGTATTTCTAAATTCCTAACAAGCAGCTGGTGTGTAAGACTCTTAACAGCTTTATGCGCATTTGTTACCATTCATTCATATCATCTACAAAGATGGAGATAAAACATAAGAACGTCGTCCTTCATTACTGTCCCATTACCACTGATTTCAAAGATATTTTTGGCTTTCATGTGAGAGTGCTCTCCAGAGCCTTTTTTTTATTGTCAAGAGGATCTCTGTAAAAAAAAAAAGAGTTGCAGTGGGAGATAATGTCACTTTCTTTCATGGGCTTTCAATAATCATCATAAGAGAATGATTGGTGGACACAACTGACTAGCATTGCATTAAAAGACAAAGAGCGTCTGTCAAAACGTCCCCGAAGAAATGTCGAATTCCTCCGTGGATCGCCTTCAATTTCAAGTCACGCTTGATTAGCGGCTGTCTTCGGCTTCGAACAAAAAGTGTCTTATTTGTGTTTCTGAATGTTGTTGAACATCATGGTACAGGTGAAGCTCAGCTAATTGTCTTATACCATGTCACATGCACTATAAATATATATCTCTCTTCTATTCATACTATGTCATACTGTGACCTTTATAACAGATCATTTCATGTCCCGTCCAGAGTTACATAGCATCTTCGTATATATTTCATAAACAAACAAACCATCCAAAAAACAGGTCATGCTTTGATTACTGTGTATAACAGCTCCAATTTCAATATATACGTTTAAAGTTGTAGCTATTTTTTAGCTATATCGCCTAATTGGAGCATGTTTGTGTACTAACAAGCCGTGGAAGCACACAGCAGTGTATCTCTAATTCTGCAAATTGTAGTGAGGAAATAAATAATTGCCTTAATAGGATTTTGTCTATGTGATTTTGTTAATGGTCTGAAAATATATCATTGCAGTCTATTTAGTGGAGTAGAATGTGACTGATTGGAGTGCTTATCTATGCTTGTTTTTTTTTTCCCTGATTATTCTTTATTTCTTCACCAACAGCAGCCAATTTTCTCTCAATTAAAGCATGATATTAGTACTTAGAGAGTAAATGACTATGAAAACATTGCATTAATGTGTCGTGTTTTTTGTGCTAATGATTAGAAAATAAAATATTTGTGCATACGTATGCAGAGTCGTATGGAGGATTTGGGCTGTGTGTGTGTGTGTGTATGTTGTGTGTGTGATATAAAAAAGAAAGCGCACATATTTAAGTGTTTATGTTGTGATAAGTTGTTAAGGGCATTGTGATAATGGAGGTGTATATGTTTACTTGTGTGTTTGTTGCTTATGTGTGTGCCAGGGCCGGTTCAAAGTGTTCTCCGAGTTGCTCGTCCAGGTACAAAGAGTCTGAATCTGCCAGTTGGCTCGAAGTTAGCAGGGAGCTGTCGGGGTAAATGGCAGCAGCTGCTCGCAGTTCTAAAGAGCGTGTCCCAGTGAGCGCGGGAAAAGCCGCAGCATCTACATTAATACTACCTTAATGGCCCATCTGGTGCTCCGTAGACTCCCCCCTGCACTGTTCTATGGAGTCGTAGGCATTTGACAGGCCGTCTCTAGTGCGCCAGACGCCCAGCGCATGCCAAATGGCCGAGAGGCGGCCCGGCGTCGCCCCGATCTGTCACCAGCTCTTCCCACTGGCCGTCAAAAAACGTCCCCGGCGAAAGTTACAGCAAGGTTTCACACGTGAGCGAGCGTGGAGGACATCTGATGAGATGACGGCTAGCAATCGACACCTCGTCTACTCTCTCTTTCTCTCTCACTCCCTCTCTCTCTCACACACACACAGACACACACACTGTCTCTCTTATGCATCCTTCGGTGCGTGAGTGACAGACCCTGTACGCTGTATCAGACGCAGAAGGCTGAATCATTTAAGAGGCGTGTAAGCTATAATTTCTGAATCTGCACATTTGTTTGATACTGTATTTAAAGTTTTAGAGAGTTGGTAATTGTATGAGGAGTAACACAAGAACAAATACAGATGACTGAATCGAATTTACTTAAAAAAAAAAAAGATAAAGCTTTTTGAAGAAGGAGAGAACTAACCCTCAGGCACGCAGCAGTTTTCTATCTAAGCCATTGTGTAATCTCAGAAAATACAAGGGATATATGTAGATGTGAAAAAAAAAAGGAAATCCATTCTGTTCTAATCACTGCATGCTAGTAAATAATTCCGTGGGTGCTTGTGCTTTCATTGAGTCCCTGCTTGATATTAGTAAATGTTTACTTAGCCATAGTGAAGGTTGTTTTCTGACCTAGCCGTGCACCAGACAGTGTGTGTGGGCGATCTAAAAGTTCACCGCCTAAACCGTATGAGAATCCGCATGCTTTTGTATTTTTCCCCCTATATTTAATGATTTAATGTAAATAGACAGGATAAGGTATAGAATCATTTATTATTTAAAAGCAAACAAACTAAAGACGAAACAAAGGAGGGAAAGTCAGGGAGAGGCCAGCGAAGGAACAGTTGCTTAGTTATCTGGAGGGAAAAATCTGTGAACGCACCGCAAAGTGTGTGTGCGTGCATGCATGCGTGCGTGCGTGCATGTGTGTGTGCGTGTGTGTGTGTGTGTGTGTATATTTTGCCACCAGCTCTTCAAAGGCTAACTTTGGCCTGTAGCACAGCTGGGAACAGGAGTGAAAGTTGAAGAGTGCCTTCCTGTTTCTCCTCTGATTTGCTGATGCCTGATGTTTCTCTCTCTCTCTCTCTCTCTCTCTCTCTCTCGTGCTTTCCTTTCTTTCCAGTCTAAGATTTGTGTTGCCTTTCGCCCCCTCACTCTCTCTTTCTCTGTCTCTCTGGGCATCTCCTCTCTTCTGTGGCGCTCTCAGCCGGAGGGAGGTATGGAGGAAGGGGGAGATAGAGCAGATTTAGAGAAGAGGAGAGGAGAGGAGAGGAGAGGGGGATGGAGAAGAGTAGTAGGAGGGGGTTTCTTGTCTATGAAACTGCCCGTGAACTCTGTGCTAGCACTGGCGTGCCTCATTGCTGAACTTTACGGAGCACTTTTTCCGGACTGCGCTGTATGCTAGGGCTTTCAGAGAGGACCTTAGAGAGAGAGGAATTATTTGATGCACACAAAAAAAAACCTCCAACTTCATATAGCAACAATGAATAATTATGAAGAATCTAATTAACACTGATTTATATTATAAATATAAATGAATCGCTTTTAATCTGTGCATTTTTAGCTCAGACAATTTTCCTTCCTAAATTATTCAGTTCAACTCTTTTTTACTTTTTTTACTCTTTTTTTTAATCACACACACACGGTATACACTGTGCACACTACTGTAAACACTCATCCTCTGACCCACAATCTTTCATTCTTTCGAAACAGACAGAAAGATCCTGTAATCTCCATGCTTCAGTTATCGAGGAGTCAGGAGTTAAGGATATGGTGTCGTGTAAGAATTATCCTGAGGTACGTGTGTGCTTGCAGGCTGTGATTGTTAGTGCTGCATGTAGCTAATGATTTTAATTCAAACCGGGAAGATCTACATGTAATTAACCTTGAAGAATCCCCACCCCCTCGATTTTAATTGAAGACGTGTGCTGCACTGCAGGGTGCATGATTCTTCTTCGTTTTCTTCCTTCCGCTCGTTTTTTTTTTTTTTTTGTTGCTAACATGGTTCATTGTGAAGAAGAAGAAGAAGAAGAAGAAGGAGAAGAAGAAGGAGAAGAAGAAGAAGAAGTGTGTGCCAGAACTTTTAAGTCTGAAGAAGGAATGAGAGATGGATAAAGGAATGTGTCATGTCATAAGATGATATGTTTGGTACATTATTACCATTTAGTTTAATTTCTCTTTTATGTCATAACAATGTCAGGATGTTTGTTTTTTATTTGCTGTAATTAGTGAGCTAAATTAACGATCGTATTCAGCCTTTTTGATTGTTGATGATGAGTGTACTGTACTGTATATCAGTCCTTCTCCACTAGGGGGAGCTTGTAATATACTGAACCTAGAAAAATGAGAGAAACTAAACATTTAGTTCTTTTTTTTTTTTTTTTTTTTTTTTGTAAGATTTATTTTCCCTTAAAATGGCCAGGTGAAACTTCACTGAGGTGACATCAGGTTTATATGGTTTCTAATAAATATGATTCGTTCATGTGCGATGTAATTCATGTAAGAGTCCTTGCTTTAGCAACTACGCTACAACCGCAGAGAATTTTTTCCCATTTTTTTTTTTTTTTGCTTGTGTCTGTGTGTGTGTGTGTTTTCCTAAAGAAATCATCCATCTCCAGTAACACAGAAGCTCTGAGTATGCTAATTCGGCTGCTCGAAGCCTGAGCCGCACCGTGTTAATCACAGTGAACAAGCTCAGACATGCTGCCAGTGATGATCTCCTTTTTTTTTTCATTAAATACATGAATAGAGCAAAACGGTGCAGTGTGACTTCTGCACGGCGTGAAATCTCTATTATTCATCCACGCTAATAATAGTAGTCTACAAGCGTATGTTTGCGCTCCTGATCCTAGACATGCCTAATAATGTATGGATAGAACTTGTGAAGTGTTCTTCCACTTGCTGTGCTGTGATTTGTAGTTAAATGGCACGTTAAAGTTGGCAGTGTAAGACTTTATGATTGCCTGTGTGTATTAGCCCCTTTACTTTTCCCTGTTCTTTTCTGCGCTCATCTCTCTCTCTTTCTCTCTCTCTCTCTCTCTCTCTCTCTCTCTCTCTCTCTCTCTCTCTTTCTGTGGATGATCTGTAATGACATTTTACATTCTATCCTTTACTACAGCTCACTATACTATTCTTGGATAAGATGTATTTAGGAGTTACCTACCCCCCAAGCTCTTTCTCTTTTGTCCAGTGATTGTGAAAGAATGGAAAGCATTAAATCTTAAATTATTTCAGACCTATGAAATGTACATATAATTATAGTGCTTAAAGTGGTACATTTCTTGTCTGAAAAAAAAAAAAACAAAGCTTCATGGATATTCATCTTCTTTCCTAGTAATTAGACAGCATCAATGTTTTTGTATGTATTTATTTTCCCCATGAAGGATCTCTCAGCCAGACCTGTGTTATGTTAAATCAAACGAAATAGATGCTGCTATTATTTTATAAATCGTACTTTCTCCCAGCAGACTGAGCCAGTTAATTTCTGCAAACTTCTTGTTGTCTGTCTCGGTCCTGAGCTGCCTGATCAATCCGGAGAGTGACGTGCCGTGGCAGATGCAGCTCTAATTATACAGTTGTTTTAAGGTTGTCAGGTTGCAACAAGGAGGAAATCATCAAGGGAGGGGGATTGATGGACGGAGGGTACATTTTCAGCATCTGGCAACCGTAGCAGCTGCTATACCGTCGCCTGTTTTCCAGCTCTCTAGCTCTTTAAATATTGCCCCAATCCATCTTGTAATGGCAAGTGTAAATTACTTCCACACGCCAATAACTGCTTTACTGTGATGTTTTGTCCTGTCATATCTGGCTGTATATCGATTCCGTGTTGCCGTCGATTAGTGCAGGCATGCCTTGTTAAAAAGGAAGTTTCCACCCTGAAACGTAGGAAATGTTTGCATTTAGCTTGTTTTGCATGAGACGTGTTTGTATCTTCATCGTTTCCTCACTGATCTAAAACGTCTGTCGGCCTTCACGATGTCATTGATAGTGCTGTTACAATGATGGTTATTATGGGAAATAACACGCACCTCAAATCTAAAATGCTGGTCAAGGTTCTATATTAGCTCCTGAATATAAACAAATGAAGAGATCTATCTAGCTAATACAGAAATGATGAGTGGGCAGTATTAGTATTGGTGATAGTAATTAGTGAGGATGTCAGTGATAATATAGTTTCTTTTATTCTCCTCAAATACTTTTGTTTAGTTTCTACACTGGCTCTCCACCTTGATAGTTATTATGTTATTATTTGAAATTACGTCACTGTGATGTTTTATGGGAATACATGAACAGGAGGGTTTTCACAGTCTTAAAGACTTTACATTTGACAGAGTACCCAAAAGTCTTGGGGGAATGTTTTCAAAGTTGTATGGCCCCATGTCAGAGGCTTTAAAATGTTTAAAAAAATACAAAGATGTCCGTACATGTTGATGATATATTATTGTAGCTGAATGGAGTGGAATGAGACGTTGGTCATTAATATGCTAGAAGTAACAGGAATAAGAACAAAAACATCAAGGCAGCAAAAAACATCTCTAGGATGTAAAAAAAAAGTAATCCTCTGACTCCTAAAAGTTCAACTAAAAGAAATTTAAATTTCATTAGAAAATAAAATTGGATGCCTCTGAAGATCACAAGTTAAAATGAATGCAAGCTGTTCTGGGTAATTTTTTTGTATAAAAAATATATTGGCTCCCTGGTTTGAACCCGAGCTTGGATTACTGACTGTGTAGAGTTTTGCATGTTCTCTATGTTGCACGCGTGGGTTTGTTCGGGTTCTCCGGCTTCCTCCCACCTCTCAAAACATGTACAGAGATTAAATTTGTCTTTTTTTCTTCATGACTAAAAACTCGCACCAAATAAAAATGAGCATGGAACACATGGGATGAAAATCAACCTGCATGTGTTAGTTTTCAGTTATACATCTCTCTCTCTCTCACCCTCTCTCTTTCTCAATCTCTCTCTCTCGCAAACCCCCCCCCCCCTCTCTTTTTCTCTCTGACAGTTAGAACTCGACAGGAGTCTCAGTGCCCACTCAGCATGTCAACTATGCCCTCTCAATCCACATTCCATTGATCCAAGTACTCATGTTAACATGCACACACAAGCGCACACACACACACACACACACACACACATACACACAGTATGCATCATATGCTAAGATTCACTGCTAATACAAATCTAAACTAATATTAGCTGCTTTTCTACTGTGACTTCAGGACGTCTCTTGCTCTATTAGAAGATCTCATTTGATTGTATTAAATGCTTATTACTGGCTGTTCTAGGTTTGACCTGTGTGTGTGTGTGTGATATGCATCTGCAGGTGCAGACATTGTGTTTTTTTAGTTTGCATTTTATTATTTTTTTTCTGTAACTCTTCTTGAAGCGAGCAGATGTTGGGCCAGCTCTCAAAATCAGGAGCCTTAACCCCAGACTATAATCAATGTGATTTCAATCAGCAGTTCGCCTCGTGACCCACTTGTTTTCTCCCGGAGCTGATTGTGATTGCCGGCTCTGACGAGCCATACCCACTATAATTAACCTTCAAATTATATGTGTCCCAAAACCATCATATAGCTATCCGTAATCTTAAAATAACTCTACTTTCAGGTGATGTTGAGGGGTGGGGTTATCTTTTCAGTCTCGCCAAACTTTCAGGATTGTTATTGTTCGACTTGCCTTGCACATCAGGAATCTGCTGTCTGGCTTGAGTTTGTCTTTTTTGTTTTTTTATAGATCTGATACATTCTTTTTAAATGAATGGTACTATAAGTGTGTGTATGTAGACATACATGGTGAATATGCTCTATAATGACATTTTATGTACAACTCCCAAAGACAACAATAAAGCAAGTCTTAGGGTTTTTTTTTTGTGTGTGTGTTTTTCCCCCTGGAGATTAGTAGAATGCAAACAAGGCAACATACGTTCTTTTAGCTGCATGGACAAAATGCGATGTTTTGCATCCTAACATGCTATACATTTGGGAAAAGAAGAACCTTCTTTGTTAGTTGACCGTCCAAAGTTTTATTACTAGACCAATATCACAGGTACATTGGTAAATTTACTACAAAATTGGTAAAAAAAAAAATAATAATAATCAGGTTTGGTCTTGCCACATAACAAGGTTTTAAATTCATAGTTACAAAAAAACAACAAGAAAGAAAAAAATGCTTGAAGCTAAATTGCTTTTGTTTACTTCCTGTGCACTTCCTGTGAGGGGAACAGGTGATTATGGTGATTAAATTTGGATTTTTTTTTACGTGGTGTTGGCTTACGCTGGCTGATATTATGCCTACGGTAAATGATTCATCAATGACGGAACAGGGTTCTTGATGGGGTAGAAATTTGATTTGCACCCTTTAATTGAAGCAGGATGCTGCTCAGCGGTAGTTTGTATTGTTCGTACTTGCCCCATGATGGGGGGTAAAAGGGGTTTGTCTCCCCCTCAGTGATCCAGACTAAACATGTCCAGGCTAGACTGAAGAGTTGTCCTAAGTCTAGCTTCCTGCACCACCTCTTTACTTCAATTAAAGTCTACAGACGTGCATGTTTGCATGAATACCACCTTTCCTCTCTTCCTTTTTATTCTACTGTGAGTGTGTATGTTTGTGTGTGTTTTTGTGTGTGAACTCTTTAAAATGTTCACATATTTTAAATTATTGTTACTTCTGCAACCGAATTTGGCTTCTGAAGAAAAAGTAAATAACATTTTTTTATGCTTTTACTGTATGTCTAATGGATGAATATAAACTAATCTAAAAACGATGTAATTGAGAAAATGCCAAGTATCGAAATCAGCTAATCTGATATGAGTCTAGTGCCAATACACTAACGTGTGAATAGCCCTACTAGTAGTTTTCCCATTAATCACTGCAGATTTGGTTTAATTTAACAATATGTAGGCTTCCAAACTCATTACTGGCTTCTGAAGCAGCACTTGATCAAGCACATCCTATTATTTTGCATTTTATTTTTTATTTCTTTCTTTTTTTTTTTTTTTTTTTTTGTGCTCTGACAGTTATTTGTGTGCAAAGCTTAATGAAGCCACAAGATACTGAATCTAGGTCATGAACTCGTAACGTGTGCTCAGGATACAAACTATTTTTTAATCACATTTTAATTCGCTATTAAATTAGTAAAATAATGCTGATGTTAATTTGTTAATTCATCACACTCTTTCTAAGGAAGATGTGCCAAAATTTGAAGGAGAAATTGACTGAGCCCTCATCTGCTATGCTTACAGTGCATTCAGAATTCTATCTATCTATCTATCTATCTATCTATCTATCTATCTATCTATCTATCTATCTATCTATCTATCTATCTATCTATCTATCTTTTCATAGACACCTTTCTTTACTAAGTTTTCATGCAATTTAATGATATTATAACTAATAGATGATGTTTTGCTTATGCATTTAACATTAGCTCCTTCACTCCTAGCAGATACCTGATATTCCGAATAAAACATATCCAAGACTATATAAAAAGTAAGATACTTTATTGTCATTCTATAACAATACACCAAAATTCTGTGTAGTAATTCTCAGAAAGCGACTAGGATATTCAAGCATAACAGTGCTGAAAGGAATTTAAAGTATAATGCCTTGGTGATTGAAATGTTGAAATATTGAGAATTATGTAAATATAAAGTGACAAAGTGAACTGTATTTCACTCCACCTCCATCTCCTTCAGCTTGTGAACAGTGCTGAAGTTTGAAGTAGGACTTCTGGTAAATACCCAGATTATCAAAGTCTAAGTTTTTTGGGCTCAGACACACTTATACAGTTTAAATGTAGATTAAAGACATATTTCTTTAGCCAGGCGTACACATAATACATCCCATAACCTTGTGCTCCAGTCCATCTGCTTAAATCCACATGATCATGTAGTGCTTGCTAATATTATGAACAGCAGCTGCACTAATTCCTCTCCACTTGTTCTCTTTATCTACCCATCTCAAGGTATCCAGAGATTGTACCAGCTTTAGTTGTATTTTGCTTCATGAAGATTTCAGTCCATCCGTGAGAAAAGGCCAACCTCGTGAGAATCCTGAGGCATCTAGAGATTTGGATCCCTCATGAGGATCTTGAGCATTTGAAGAGAAAATGCCAACTACATGTGGTCCTTGAATTCATCAACCTCCAAATCAAAACACAATTGTTGGACTGTATATGACTGTACAAAGGACATTATTCATAATAATACTAAAATAAAGTGTAAATCTCAATATGATTTGTTAAAAATGTTAATTTAATATAATTAGTTTTATATTAGAGCGATTCAATACATGTTGAAACATCTGGATGCGAGAATTTTCAGACGTTTGTGAAAAGATCTACACACATGCACAAAACATCCACTCATCCACACATTCCAGCTGCCTTTAACTGGTGTTAAACTTTATAGTTAAGAGTTTCTTTGAGATCTGAACTGACCTTGTTTACTCCAAACAAATTATGTGTTGTTTTTAATGTGTACATCATTCAAATGATCATTGCTTGTAAATCATCTGCAAAAGCATATCATGGCTGTTTAACAGTTTGTTGTATATGGCTGTACACTGCATAGAGAAGAATATTAATATTAACATCTCACATCATGATACAGCATATTTATGAACAGATATTTATTAACCTGGCTATGTCTGGATTGAGGTTCTATCTGTTGTAGGTCTTAACACAGTTCACATAATGTGAATAAATACTTCAGTATAAACCTGTTAGTAGTTGTGTTAACTCTGTTAAACTGGAACACAATCACTGATTCCTGACATTCAGCGCTTTTGGCTTTGAGTTTCTTTTCAGCTCCTAACGGCCAGCGCTGGCTTGCAGGTCTTTTCCCCCTGCTCGGTATCATGGACGTGCCCTCGGCTTCTCGCTTCTGCTACTATTCCAGCTCCCTGCACTTTTTAGCCTGCACCTCTGAGAGCCCCAACTGCCAAACGAGGTGAATTATGGCCAGTTAGATGAAGTGGACTCAGAGCCATAGGGGAGAGCACTGAGACTCTGGAACTAAGCACACTTCTGACCATTAAAAGCCAGCCTGACACGAGCCCTTCATCTTGCCTCATCGGTGAGACATGTGCTCCCAACCTCCTGCTCCCTGAGGAGGGACAGAACGTCTCCTCAGCTCTCCTCTCCTTCACCATCATTATGAGTTAAGCTCCTCACACCTACACACCTCTGTTTCCATCAATAACTCTTATTTCATGACGGTTTGTTTGTAACTTTAGCGCACATTTGATTAACACTCCTAAAAAATTGTGAGTTTAATTAATTTATTAAGACATGATTTACATGGAATTTACATCTTTCACATAAGCAACATAAGACTTTTTGTCAGATTCTAGTATTAATGGTTTGTGTGTGTAAAAAACAATGCAAACTTGATAACACACACACACACAAAAAAATAAAAATAACAAAGAGCCATCTGATTTCTGATTTCACAACGAATTTGTATTTTTCACACTGAACAAAATAGCGCACACATGATACATTTCACATGCTTTACATTTCACATCTTTTGCAATTCAGCGTGTTTATAATTCCACATGCAGGCCATAAGAAAAAACTGCTTAACTTTCTGCATAAAACTAGCAAACTAATATTCCTTGTGTGTATGAGCATTTGCATATGTCCGTTTTGCCAGTCGAAGTCAAAATGATACGATTTAATGAGTCTTAATATTGAGACTTCATGCTTTAGTGAAATATGCAACTACTCATCTGATTCATTTAAGCCGAGCCTTTACAAACTGATTTATTAATATAATATATATGTTGTGTTTTTTTTTGGATCCTGGAGCAGTCTCATTAGCACAAATTACAATACTACAATAATATGTCAGCAACGTGTACAGTATGGACATGTTTATATTTTTGAGTAGTTTAAATTTGCTGAGTAAAGATATGTTTTTTTATAGACACTAAAATATTTATAAAATACTAAATTTATTCTCATTAGACCTTTGAGTCTTTATTACAACATGTTGTGAAAACCATCCAGTTCATTCACTCATATTGAGTCACACACTTTTTTAACTTATGCATGCCATTTTCTTGTTTGTGAGTGAGGGTCAGTGATCATGAATACTGATGTGTTTCACATCTGGGGAGATAAAGACTCGCCCCAATGGCTCGATGTAAGTGAAAAGTCAGTGTGGAAACTAGAAGAATTTGAGGTGAATAAAAGAAAGATGTTATTGTTTTCAGGATATGTTTTACAGCATAATGCACACAGACACACATTTTTTTGTAACTTTGAGTATTTTGATCATTTTTCTTCAGACTTACTGATATTATTATGATATTTTACATGATTTTACTATATATATATATATATATATATATATATATATATATATATATATATATATATAAAGCACATGTAAACTTTGTGAAAATAATCCATAAACATCACAGTTTGTTGCAGCATATATGCAAATAATGGATATTATTATCTTAATAACTCAGGGCATTTATGTCTTTCACTCCAATATCCCTCCCTCCCTCCCTCCCTCCCTCATACAATCCCTTTGAATGTCTTGTGCATCTTTTGCCTAATTTTTCTGTGTTATTTTCTCGTTCTTTTATTCACAACCTCTACTTATTCTGCTGGCTCATACCACAAATTTTTCCTCACTATTGCCTGTTTTTTTTTTCTTTTTGTGCATTTTGCATAGTGGTATTTATTCTCTGACCTCTGTTTTCTTCCCCCTGTTTCATATTAATATCCTCTCTTCTCTCTCACGTTCTCTCTCCCATCTGTACCCCCCTTCATCTCCTCCACAAGGTTAATGGCATTAGCTAAAACAAGCCAGCCGATGCGTATGAAGGTCAGAATAGGCAGATGACCCTCACAAATCTGTTCTGTCCTCCCAATGTCAGAGTGCTGGTGATGAAGCAGATGATGAGGCTCTCTCTTTCCCAGAGATTCTGGGTAAAACTGCCGCTGCACAATTCCTGAAGTGGTTTACAAACTGGATGAGCCACTGTAAATATGCACTTCATTCCAGATGTGATGTCATCAGACACTCAGTATCTGGATTAGATTTTTATATATAAAATAATAATATGAGTGCGTTTATACTTTTTGCATCTCGTGGCTTTGCAAAAGGAATGTAGAAGCAGTTAGCCCATAATAGCATTGTCCATGCCTATTACACTATTTTGTACAGTTTGTTCTTAGCCAACAGGTCAGGGCAGTAGTTTTTAGACCAAGCTCCGCTGCTCTAATTGAGGTCAGCGAGCGAGCCTGTGGTGCCGCCTCCTGACACGCGCAATGGATGCTTCACCTGCTTAGCCAGGACACGCAGCTCCGCAGTTCCTGCATTTGGGAATTAAAAAGTGCTGGCCTGAGGAAGAGCCAGACTTAGGCAGGTCAGGGCGGAGTGCACTAGAACACCACCCTCAGCTGCCGGAGCTGGTCTGGGCCACAGCTGGCCTCTTCTGGCCATTGTGTCGAGGTCAGAACGGGCATAGAGCAGATTGTTCGAATGCCCAGCAGTCATTTATTATAGTCCTTCTGGAGAGTCAGAGTCTGTCTATGGAGTGCTTTTGGGTTCATATGCTTGTTCACGTCCTTGCAATAGATTTTTATAGTCTCCATTTGAAAGACCTAGATTTCTTTTTTTCCAATTGTGCTGTGGATATATCAATAGCGAAAATTGGGGCAGTGCTTTTTGAAAAGACTTTTATTTTTGGCAATTGGGCGTCGCAGCATTACATTAATCAGGTGTGGCACGGAGTTCATAAATCATATTATATTTGTCCTCTGAAAAATGCCTTTAACCTGCATGTATGTCCATAAATTGGAGTCAGTCTTCAGAACTCATTTTACTCCTCTGCTGGATAAAGCACAGGATAAGGGACACAGACTAAAAAGTTCTGAACTTTGTGTTATGAAGGTAGGACACCATAATCCTGTTAAAATATGTGTTCCTGCTAATCTGTCTGACAGAGCTCTACCGCACGAGCGGCTATTGTGCAAAAGTAAATAAAATCGGCTATTAGTCTCTCTAATCTAAACATCTGGTGGGAGCCCATGCTTGCACAATTAATGGCCATTTAATTGGTGATGATCATTTTTTACCACAGCAATATGAGGTAAAGAGTTTCAGTGGGAAAGCCAGCTGTTCCCAGTGCGAGAATGTACATGTCTCTAAAGTATTGCTAGGATTTACTCAGGAACCATTTCACACAGAGCGACCAACAAGATGGAGGATTATGGAAGATCTTGTTATTTAATCCATGCCATAATACTGCATGGATAACACAAGAGTCAAAGTCAGTAGTTGTTCCATTTGTTTAATATGAAAGTATTTGCAAGTAATATGACACTTTTCATCAGTGAAAACGTTCATGTAATGCAATCTTTAATGTTTCATACATTTTTCACTTAGCCATTTGCACACGCATGCTTTCATAATGTCATTCTGCACATAGATTTTTTCCCCCCTAAAGGCTCTTTTCCACAAGCTGACATGTTTTGATATTTCACTAATACAGTATAAGGTCACATCTTTGCTTTGAGTCACCGGCATGTCGGAACGAAAATAAAATAGACGCGTTTCGCTGAAAAACATTTCTCCGTAGATCGGTGGGCTTTGAGCCAGCATGAGACAGAGAGAGAAACAAATCCTCCGTTTGATGAAGGTTCACCAAAAGCCACTCTGACACCGACTCCTTGCTGGAGCAATCATTTGCATGAGTTCAGCTGAATGGCGAAACCTTCCTCTGTCTCTGATCCTTCGCTCTTCACGAAGCACACTTTGAAATGTGGAGATTGTGTGGGCTTCACCAGAACAATGTCAAATAGACCTTGTGGAGGGGTGGAATGGATTAAAAGGCATTGTTCCATTTGACTCCCTCTTCTGATATAAAGGGATGGTTTGAGGAGGTATGTGACAGTCAGATGCCATGTTTATCTTCCTCTGTAATAGTGTTTTAATCTGTTGGGTTTGATGCATGCATGTAAACAAATCTGTCAGTCAATCAGACAATGGAGCTGCCGTTTGTGCACAGCGGATTACAGTATTTTCATCATGAGCCACAGACTGATCGCCCACAATGGATTACACATGTTTCCACAACCGATCTGATTAAGAATCCATTTAAGAATTAAATCAACAATATATATTACATATTATTCATTTTCTCTCTATGGATTCTGTAATGAACACGGGACAGAGCAGACCCAAACGCAGGATAGCAAAAATAAACAGGGTTTAATAACAGAAAACACAAAACATGACACGGACTGGAGACAGGACAAAACCACAGTAGATGCCGCGCTGCACAAGGCAACACGGCACAGTTAAATAGACAAGGTAATTACAATGGGAAACAGGTGTGTGGAAGCGGGCAGGAAGAGACAAGGGGCAGGGCAGACACGTGACGAAGAACATAAACAAATGCACGTGGCCAGAGTCCGGGCAGAGTCCTAACAGAGCCCCCCCCCAACGCGCCAATCCGTCCAGACAGTCCCGACAGTCCCGACGGGTCCGGGAGGGGGGAGCAAGGCACACGGCGAGGCAGGTGGTGGGAGCAAAGCACACGGCGAGGCAGGTGGGGGGAGCAAGGCACACGGCGAGGCAGGTGGGGGAGCAAGGCACACGGCGAGGCAGGTGGGGGAGCAAGGCACACGGCGAGGCAGGTGGGGGGAGCAAGGCACACGGTGAGGCAGGTGGGGGGAGCAAGGCACACGGCGAGGCAGGTGGGGGGAGCAAGGCACACGGCGGCGCAGCCAGAGAGGGCCGAGCGACGTCCACAGCCGAGCTGAAGGGCCGAGCGATGTCCACAGCCGATCTGAAGGGCCGAGCGACTTCTACAGTCGAGCTGAAGGGCCGAGCGCAACCCCCGACGCACCACAGCCAAACCCACCTCTCAGAAACCAGAAAAGGGAGGGCGAGAGAGGAAAAAAAAAAATCCTCCACAGAACAGAGAAGTCCACAGCCGAGCAGGGGGGAACGAGCGACGTCCACAGCCGAGCAGGGGGGGAAAAACAAAACAAAACTCGGGCTGGTGACATGGCCCGCAAGCAGGAAGTGAGGCGGCGCCCCCCGCGGAGAAACCGGAAGAGGGGCGACGTCCCTCACCGAAAAAATGCGGACCGAAGACACCAAACGCGCCATGTCCACAGGGGAAAAATCAAATAAGAAAAAAAAAAATAATAAACTCCCACAAAACTCCGGTCCAAGCTGGCGCTATCCCGCTGGGTCCTAAGGTGGCCGCATCTTCTGTAATGAACACGGGACAGAGCAGACCCAAACGCAGGATAGCAAAAATAAACAGGGTTTAATAACAGAAAACACAAAACATGACACGGACTGGAGACAGGACAAAACCACAGTAGATGCCGCGCTGCACAAGGCAACAAGGCACAGTTAAATAGACAAGGTAATTACAATGGGAAACAGGTGTGTGGAAGCGGGCAGGAAGAGACAAGGGGCGGGGCAGACACGTGACGAAGAACATAAACAAATGCACGTGGCCAGAGTCCGGGCAGAGTCCTAACAGATCCTTTGCATGTAGCTTCCTATTGAATGAGGAAGGTTCAGCAAGACACCATATACCATATATAAGATTATATGTTATTACTATGTTATTAACAGGTAATTATTATTATTTAAAAACTATATATGAAGCTCATATTTATAATATGCATTCTTTCAGATTATGATATGATGAAGGTTTAATTTTGTTATGAAAATGCATTACACTTACATTTGTATATTGTGCATTATGTCCATGATAAACTGAGTGCATAACACATTGTCATCAATACAATGACATGCAGGCACACTTTGTATCGTGCATCTTGATTGATTTATTTTTTTAACATAGAATAGAATAGAGATGATCAAGAATCATACTACAACATGAACAACTTTTCTAAATGTAAATAAATAACTGTAGTCTTGTCTTGGGATTGATTTAATCCATGTTTTGTTAAAGATGTCAAGATGTCACTTTGCACAGAGCTTACAAATAAAACCCACAGGTTTTCATCATTGGGTGTTACTGTAGGTCTCTCAAAACTCACATTTAAACACATTAAAATGAAGCATAACATTATTACCATGAGTTTATTGCCTAAATGTCTTTATGGGTACAAAACAAACATTTAGTAGGATATTATTTTATTTAAAATCTATTTTCCTCCAGTCCAAATGAGAGACAGTGAGATTAGAGACCTGTTAGCTACTGTATGTAGCCTTTAGTCAGTTTGATATAAGATGATTTGGTAGCATTTACTATGTAGACTATGTCTATAGTGAGCTATGAACACAAGGCCAAAAATGGGACTTGTGTATGTTTGGTTGTGCCCATGATCAGCTCTGAATTTCTTTGTCATGTCTTGGTTTTTTTGTCATGTCAAAGCTTTAAGAATGTCTAGTTATATATATTATATTTAATTAGTTTCAAAGTAACGGTAATATCAATCTTATTTCTGCTCTCTGAGACGCCCCAAATCCTTGTAAAAAGGCATCTAAAATGTGAAGGTGTTGTTCTTGAACCATTAAAGTTCTGTGTAAGGTTGAAAGCCGACAGTGTCCTTACTAATTTCATTTTTGATTTGCTGCCATAAAATAATTCTTTTGTTCGTAATGATTGAAAATGTCTGATAAGTCAACGTATTAGCATTCTGCCAGCCAAATAGAGCACCAGCGTTCTGGTAAAAAGGGTGAAAATGCTATAATGCATTCATAAGGTATTGTAAAGTTTATTGCACTTACGTTATGATAAAAACTACATTGATAGCACTTGTCTTTTTATCAGAAAACAGCTGACATTGGGTTTACATTATTTGTTACCATGCCTAATTTTACTTACAGTTCACAAATATGATCAATAATATAATATAATAAGCTCATAATCTAATATATTTGTCATTAACCAACACTCAGATAGTATATTAGGAGAAGACATTTTTGATAGATTTGTATAGAATGTGTTCTATTACCTATTATCTCAAATTGAACAATATGTGTAATGTATTCTGTCTAAAACTATTAAAAAAAAGAACATTTGTAAACAATTAAAACCATGTGTTAAATAAATGTTATAAATGTGTTATGACATGTTATTAATGATTTCAGGGGTCATTATTCTGCCCTCGGAATTGCTCCCTCCATTTTGACAATAATACAAAATGAATTCTATTAGTATTATTTCTATAATTATTTAGAAAATATATTATAATAGGTATTAGTAATTAATACATAAAAACTGTTGTTAAACATTATTTTTAGGAGCTGATTGCTTTCTTATAACTGGCCTGTGCTGCAGAATTCATGTGTGTATGTGACATTGTGCAAAGCATGTTTAAATGATTATTCATCAATTCATTAACCTATCAATCACAAGTATCCGGTACTTTATTGTATTCACCATTAAGTTGATTAAAAAATGCTTAAATTTAAAAAGAAATATGTCCCTTGATTTTCTCGAATAAAATCCCCCTGACATGCCTACCCACCTGAAATGACCTTCAAGCCTCCGGTTCTTGCCACTTTATTCTACATAGTGATTCTCCACTGTTGTCAAACTGTCAGCTTGTCTGTGTCTTTGACGGACATGACAAACAAACAGTGTGGCCAGTTCTTTGCTTTGGACTGCATTACCCCATAGCAGTGCAAACACCACAGCACTGTCATTAACTAAATCTCTTTATTTTTTATACGATAAGACAGCCTTTTGTGGCTAATCAGTAGCCGCACACTAAATGCGAGGACGAGGAAATAAGGCAGGCTGTAATAAAGAGTGTGAGCTGGTTTATTCACCCATGCTGAAAGAGGAGAAGGCGTTATTGACCTATGCTGGCAGCCATGTGTTTCAATTATTAACTGGCAGCCATTTGTCAGGGAGGCCCAGGAATACGGGAGAGACACGAGGTTCAAGCCTGGGTTAGTATCGTCCTCCATCCGTTATTGCATGTCTTTGCACGGCACTTTAATTGAATTATCCAATTTATACTTCAAGCAACAGTGCCCTAGTCCCGAACCCATGACGCGATACAATTAAATACAAGTTTGAAAGCTGCTGTTTTGCATATTTCATTTTTCACTGAGGAGGGGGGAGAAAGGCATATGTCATTTTATGAGCCTTATTTTAGCAAGACCATATTATTATGCTGCACGTTCAGAATTTCGATGATGCTCTGTGGCTTGTGCTTCAAACGATCCATTATTAATATGGTTTTCTTCTTTCTGGAACAGTTTGAAGGCCTGTTTCTCTCCTCCGGCAATCCCAATGATTTTGAAAAGGGCATTTTTTTAAAAAGTCGTTCTATCATCCCTTTGTTGTGAAATCGTGACCAACTTTATGCTCTTAATTCTTGACTTTTATAACAGATGTCTTCTGGATTTTTTATGCAAATGAGAATCCTCTAAAGGCTATTAATTCTAATCGAGTCCAATTTATGCTATTTTGGAGCAGCTGGAAGTGGCTACAGTGTCGCGCCCGTTCACTCACGCGTTTAAACTGCTGCCTTTCCTCCAGGTGTTTCAAAACTATTTCTGTCACATAAAAGCAAGGCTGCTTGACCTTTGAACCCTGCACCTGGACATCACCACTGCTCATTGTTAGCCAATCCTCTTATTAACACTCCCCAAAAGCTTCTGAAAATGTACGCTCAATCAAGAGGTGGCCTCCACAAACTTTCCAACAATGAGTTCTTCAAGAGAAGAATAGTGGTTAAAATGTACTTTACATTAAGCATGTAATGTACAGCAATTATGCTAATTGCAGCCTTGCAGATAGATGGGTGTTGATTACAGGATAAACATGGGGAAGGCTGGGAGAAGAGGGAATTTGTGCATCATGTGATGCTCATTATCGGTTAAGAGCTCCAAGCCTACATTTGCTTTTCTCATCCATCTGTGTTGACTTTCATTGACAGTCATATGATTACATGTTGGGTAAAGACTTGCAGTGTGAAAATAGGAGTGACAACAACAACAGCCAGTCAAATAACTTTTAATTGGCAACTCTGTTTTAGAGTTAAAAACAGGAAACAGACTTGTTTACATTCAAAACTTTACATGCTTCCTTGGTTACCATTATCCTTAAGTTTTAATAAGCCCACAAAAAAGCAAAACTTTTAATTGGCAGCTGAGTCTATGCAAAAATGTGGGTGTGTCCTGGTTAAATTAGCATAATAATTCACCCATAACCGACACCATTTAACAAATGGGGGAGTAAACATCTGTTCCAGATGTCCCATTATCCTGTCAGGCTGCTAAGCTCAGAGAAGAGCTTCAATCATGGCCTCTGGCAGCCTGTGAATCAGACGCCGGGAGAGGCCTGAGAGCACCATGCCACACTTTGAAACCCTGCTGGCACAGACATAGTCAGTCGAGCCGAAAACGAGCTGTCCTTGCTGTTTTTGAGTGATGTGGGTGTGCGAAGTCCTTTCTCTCTGATGCTGTCTGATGATCTTTCCAACAGATAGACTCCTCTCTTTCCTCCAGTCTCAGATTCAGATAGTCCAATCTGCCACTAGCACTCTGGCTTTGGGGGAATTTGTGGAAACCACTTCAAATGCCAGTCCTCTATGGGAAGGGTGACATTCTGGCTACATTCTGACTAGGAAGAAGCAGCCTGATGGAAAGCACAGGCTCTTATGTGTTTTCGCCCATCGTGGGTCAAATGGCACAATGTTGGTTTATTTGTTTTCTGCTCTGGAGTTGGGATTTTGCTAATTTCAGTCTGAGCTAGCGAGTGAATGTGTACTGATCCCTAAATTGAAATGTCACTGGAAGGCCTGCAACCTTACTCGGGTTGGCCTCCCACAAGGGGGACACTTTTTTTTGTTTGATGAATAAATTGAGTAATTATCCTGCTGCTGGGGCCTCACAAGCAAATGTCACCAGCAGATAAACCGAAGAGGCAAGCCAAGCATGAATCTCCTGATTTGCCTGAGCACATCTTAAGGTATCTGAAGTTCATCTTAATTTAGTTTTGAGTTCAAGGATGCACATAATCAAAATGCAGTCATTTGGTGGAGCGCCCTGGGGTCACACTGCTTTCCACACCCACAGCTCTCAAAGCTATTGGAACATACAGTAGTCTTATGCCTGCCTGACCACATACACTTTATCTGCTGCTTTGGATAAGAGATGAAATGTGTGCATGAAAAGGACTTAATCCAGTTTAAATATCTGAAATACATTAATCCAGACTTTGGGTAATAGTGCAATGTGGCATGAAAACCAAGTAATTCTAAGTAAATGGGGAAAAAATAGCTACTTTAAAGCTTCAGGGAGAAATGCTAGTTCCTGTTATCAACTCTGTACATGAGAGTGACCAATATTATTTATTAATAATATAAAAAGACACCTTGTTGTTTTTGCAAGAATCTGGAAAGCACAAAATGTCCTCTCTTGAGGCAAAAAATACATTACAAATCACTGATTCTGAGACCAAAAGTGTTAAATAAATAAATATTTTTTTTAACACCAATTCTACAGCACATTTTATTATTAAGCTACGATTATTTACACCATACAGATGGCAGTATATGAGCTACCATGGAAACAGGAACCTATTAAAACTGCTAAAACAGGTGCATTAACTGTTGTCATGCAGTCCTAGAAAATTAATGATGCCTTCACATGCAATCGGTATCATTGTTAATACAAGTTTCCCATTAGGAAGTTTCACATGAATGACATCAATTTGTAATTACAACTGGGAAACTACCATCATTTTGATACCTAAGTTTCTGAAAAGGGAAAAATCCTAAATGTTCAACATGGAGAGTACAGTTTCTTCAATGCACAACAGGATTTGTACATTTTCTCTAAATGCAGCTAATTGCTGTTTTGGTCATAGTCATTTATGTAATTCAGCAACCATTTGATGCATATTTTACATTTTTACAGTAAACATTTTACTGTACAGACCATGATTTCAAATATTCATTCATTCATTCATTCATTTTCTACCGCTTTATCCGAACTATTCTCGGGTCACGGGGTCATCTTAGGTGTCATTGGGCATCAAGGCAGGATACACCCTAGACAGAGTGCCAACCCATCGCAGGGCACACACACACTCTCATTCACTCACGCACTCACACACTACAGACAATTTTACAGAGATGCCAATCAACCTACCATGCATGTCTTTGGACCAGTACCCAGAGGAAACCCCCGAGGCACGGGGAGAACATGCAAACTCCACACACACAAGGCGGAGGTGGGGATCGAACCCCCAACCCTGGAGGTGTGAAGCAAACGTGCTAACCACCAAGCCACCGTGCCCCCATGATTTCAAATATGTTAATATCAAAACAATCAAAAATACAGTATACAGAGAAAAATAACAAGAAATATGTATGAATGAACCTGGCAACACAAAGCATGTGAACATAACATACTCATAATTACAACCTCATAAGTTGGAAGTAGCATCATTGTGATCGCAGCGTTAATCCACACCTTTTTTGTTGAGAATTGATCTGCTCTGTTCAAGACTACATCTAATTCCCCACTGCAATAACATCAAAAGTGCTGCTTTTATTTGTGCAAAAAAAAATCTAAACCTAAGGGGAAATTTTATTGGCAAATATTCACTCCTACCTAACCACAGCAGCTATGAAGCTATGTGTGGCTGTTAGTCTTGATCAATGTCCAGGTCTACTCACACACAATACACATCAAGCCACGTCCTCTTATTACCTTCAGCACCACATACATTCAATTCCTCCCCAATCACTCAGCTTTGAAATAACAATAACTTAAAGTACTGCTAATTGAGCTTAGCCTCGTCCACTATCCTGTGCCAGAGTGCCTCCCGATTTTATCTGTCCTTTTAATAATTACATTATCATTTTACGCCCGCCATTCTTTTAGAGTGGGTGACCATTTGCGTGGAAGTGAAAGCTCATTATTAGCCCTGAATTATGTGCCGTTTATTGATCCCCGTGGTGGATTATGAGCGTGTGAGTTGGTCTAGACAGAACTGTTAGTGAGATGACAGAGCGCCAGGGAAATGTATCAGGCCCCTGGGAGAGATCAGCCCTAGCTCGCCGGGCAATTAATGCCCGCTAGGTAATGGAATTTAGGTTTACACTAAATCCAGCAATGTGCTGACATTTTCAAGTGTCTTGTAAAATAACATTAGGCTAATTAGTTCAAAAAGAAGGGGTGACACTCTGCAGTGTCTGTCTTTCATTCTCATTAGCCAGCTGTAGGGTAAATTCGATTGATCTGCAGCTGCACGCTTGAAATGATTTACGTGCTAAAATTTTGATTTTGGCTTCTTCTTCTTGGAAATTGCTTTAAACTGATGGGACAGGATATTTTTGGTCTTAGCAAAGTATGATGAAGTGTGAAGTATGTTGAGTATGAGATACCCCTGTATGGGGTATTTGTCTCTGTATAGTAGTAGCAAGGCTACTAATGGAGGATATGGGGGTCTTTCTCATTATTTTGATGAACAGTCTAATTGAACAGCCCACTTGTTAGCCAGGGTGAGATATACGTCCTTGAAGGGACTTCTTGAGTGTTGTTGGGGAGGGGCGGGAGTGGTTTTATGCACAACATTAAGTGGGTTTAGCTTGTGTGTGTGTGTGAGTGTGTTTGCCCATTTCCTTTCTTCACCCAAGGACTTGTCCTAGGGCACTTTGCCAGCTTCAGACTTTCTTAAAAGACTGGATTTAATCAGCATACTGGACGACTCACAGATATGCACGCCGCCACACATGGATGTGCTGCACCTGCTTTTTCAGGGCTACAAGAAGACAAGAGGCTCACTCTGGTAATGAGACCAGTCCAGATCCCAACACCCATCATTACTCTTTTATTCTCTCTCGCTCTGTCACACTCAGAGTTTTTCTCGCTCACTTCCTCTCACAGGAGTTAGGCTAGGTAATGTCATTGAACACACAGCGGGGTGTAAACAAAGGTGGATTTCAAGAATGAAGCTGATGGGCTTTGTGTGTCCTGCCATGGATGGAAGGGTCTTGGCCATGACCTTGCCTTGTGTCCCTCTTCTATGTCTAATGATCTCTCAGCGTTATAGTGATACAAGGCTCTTTCTCAAGCTGTCCTTCTTCAAGCACCTGGATCTCTCTCTCTCTTTTTCTCTCTCTCTCTCACACACGCTAAGCATCTAAAACGCTCAGTCAGCAGTTCAGCTCGCAGTCTAGCAAATGAGCTGTCCTATTGAAATAGAAAGCGGAGCGCTCCATGTTGCAGAAATTGCTGCCACGGCAAGCTGTAGTGGAGAGGGAGAGGGGCAAAATTACTTGTTCGGACAAAGAAACATGAGCATGTCCTTTTCACTACAAATGTACCAATTTAGAGTCACATTGAGGAGATTACCACCTTTTTCCTTTTTCCCCTAGTATCTGCTCACATTATGATTTGTACATTATCCCACTTGGTCCTTGAAAAATATCCTCCAATTAAAAAAATAGTACATTTTTCAATTCATTTTCTCTTTATAATCCCATTGGATGTAACAGTTTCATGCTCTCATGGAAGACTCACAGTTTACACTTCAGCTCCACTTTAGTGCTGTATATAATGCGAAGAATAAATTCAACTAAAAGTAAAAAAAAAGTCCATATAGTATCTTTATACAGTTTTGACCTGAATTGTTTGTAACATTTAATGCAAAAAACAACTCAAAATCCTTGTAGGATAATAGTCAAACAGGTATTTCTGTCCCTTTAAGGAGATACCTAAAATACTCACTAAAAAAAACAATAGTAAAGTCTGATTCAATTTGAACTAAAAAAAAATAAAGTAAACCGTTCCCTCACTCGCTTTCCTGAAGTCTGAAGTAATTAAAATTCCACTGGGGAAGCTAATTGAAGTGTTAAGCTACAGTGTTATCGTCAGCCCCAGTAGCCTGGCCACTTCAACACCTAAATTGAACCGCTGGCTTTGTGAATGGCCCGTGAGCCGTGTAGACGACCCTCTTGTTGTGTGGTCCCGCTTCGGCTCCTCATTATGGCTATTTGTCATGGGAGAGGAGGTGTGCTGGATGAGAGAGTTTGAATAAGGCCTGTTTGAATTCATAATTGTGTCTGGCTGAAGGGGGGATTTGTAAAGCAAGGCAGCCTTTATTGTTTGACATGTGTGAGTCCGGCAGAGGGTGTAAGGCAGCTCAAAGCTAATGTAATCTAAGCGATTAGAGAGGGTTCATATGTGTGTGAGAAAGGCAGAGAGACATAGAATGAGGGAGTGTGAGTGTGAGGGAGAGAAAGGCCTTTTTGGAGTCATTGGAAAGCTTTCAGTACTGGTGTCCCTGGAGTAGTGGATACCTATGAAAAAATATAAGTTGTTAAAATGAAAAAAGTATGGTAGTTCATGAAAAATCATAAAGCACCCATGTATAGTGACTGCAAGTGACCAATTTAATATTGGATCATATTTAAAGTTGGTGACTCAAATCATCAGTATTTGTGTGTTGAAGAATCAGAAGTTATGCTCTGTTATGCTTTGGAGTTTTTCAATAGTGTCAAGGTTTTAAATCAATCGAATGCATGCTGAGAAAAAAGATCAGAATATGCAATCATCTAATTGAGAAATGTATAAATACTTCGTGTGAGCCTTGCCACAAGCTGTGAAGATGCATCTCCAGTCCAGGATGATATATTCAGTTTAGATCAGTTTGGTGATTTTCTTCCTCATAAGCCAAAATATGCAAAAAAAATTTTTTGAGGGTGACTAGAAATTACATATACAGCTGTTTTGGACTGTTTGACTGTTATAGCTGCTCGGGTTTACACACCTGACTTTAAGCTTTTTTGACTTCCCACTGTTTTTTCAATCTCAATTGTTTCTTAGGTTCAGCTAATACCCTTTTTCTATTCAGTGTTTATAATCTGTTGAGTACTTGTATCTCTACTGTATTGATTGACATTCTTTAGTACAGCTTTATGGTTTTCTTCTTTCAGATTTTTTTATATGGACAGATATTAGTGTACAGAATACTTGCCTGGTTAGTGTAGTAGTATATGGTGTAAATCGATCAATCAATCAATCAATCAATAATCACACAAACAAACAATCAAATGAAATAAAATCACAATTACTGAAGTAAACAGTCTCTAAAACCTTAACATTTGTACTGGAATGGATGAAATGGACATCTATCTATCTATCTATCTATCTATCTATCTATCTATCTATCTATCTATCTATCTATCTATCTATTATAGCTTATTCATGTAGTCTTTTGTGTAGCAAACAGACTTTTAGATATGTAGTTAGACTGTTACACCTGCTGCCTTCAGCTGGTCATGATGACATGTGATTTGGTGTTGTGATTAGTTAATGAGGCAAGTGCCTCAAAATGTGGTTAAATTTTCTGAAAAGAATTACATGAGAAATGCATCAGTGCATCATACATAATGCTATAACAGGAAGTTGTGCATGCTTAGTTGTAAAATTTGTAACCGATGCTTTAAAAATGTGCTGATATCAATGGAAATAAAAAGGGTGATTTCCATTAATACATCACTAATACTGTCAGCTGTACATTTTTTTTATAAATGGTGTCATCAATTAAATGGATGTACATTTCTATAAAGCCCTGCTTGTTCATTCAGCTCATGAACCTAGTGCGCTGTCCCCAATTTGTAGAAATTAATCTCTACCACTTACAGCAGTAGATTTTCTTCAGTTCCTTATTTGTGTTAAGCTTTTTCTCCTGATCCTTGCAGCCATGGGAGGCGGTGAAACCCTGCCAACCCAGAAGACTTATTCCCTCAATTTAACAGCAGTCTGAGGTGTTTCTCCTGCATCATCGGATCAATGAAAAGTAAATAGCCTGCACTTCTTGTTTCACAGTGCCGTATTGATCAGCTTTTGCTTCCCCTGTTTGCCCACATCTCGTGCCTTTCAAACTCCAGGGACGGTGCTGATTGCCATAGATTGGACAAGCTAACAAGCGCATGATGAGGAACCGGCTAGTACTTCTAGCTTTCTTTCATTTTACAGAGGTCTCCGGGATAGACGTGTATTCCCATAGATGGACTCCGAATCACGGATCTACACGTTTCTATGTCTGCAGTTGTTTCCCAGACTTTTTTTTTCTGACTCGCTTTCTTTAAATCTTTTATCCTTCATACAAGAATATGTTTTGTTGCATTTTTGTCATGTGGAGAACAAAGAAATCAATGGATTGATGGATACCGCTGCATGAAATCCAAACTTTTTTTTTTTTGCTGGGGCCATATTTGTTCCAGAGTCTTCTATCTCAGAGTGGGTTAAGTGGCCTGTGGAGATCGACGCCGTGTTTCGGAGAATGGGAGGGCTGCTGTCTGTGGGTAAGTGTGACACAGTGTTCAGACACACTTTCAGATTTAGTCCTTGCTTGATTAGTCAGCACCACATGAGGGGAGGAATATGCTCACACAAACACACTGACAGACACACACCTGCCTTTTGAAACAGACAGACCAGCGAGAGCAGTAGGAAATCAGTGTTGTGTTTCATTACCAGTCAGGGGAGGAGTGTAAAAAGACGTGATCTGGTTGAATTTTGTCACTTTTTATCTCCACAATCTGTTGTGCTATTTATAAGAATTGTCCCCAGATGGATTTTATAGATCGTAGAGTTTTAGCAGTGTCTCAGTCCATCACTGACAGTTGTCTTGCCATTCTTTAATTAATCCATTTTGAGTTTTATTTCATTTTTGCTGACACTTTATACAATATTCTTTCTTGCTTACTGATGTGAGTAATAATCTTTGTATAGCTTTGCAAGCCATATATTAAGATTACATGACCTACATGGCAGTTATAACTAGGCTTATTAAGTAGCCCTCAGGGTGCCCTTATCCTTATTTGAGCATCATTAATTTTCTATTATGGAGTGTTAAGGATGTTCCATATAGTTCAAGCTTATCTGCAATGGAGTCACAGACCAGCAGTGGACTTGCCTGGGGTGTGCTGTGGGCTTTGTAGTGTTCCTCTGGGATCTTATTTATTATTTGCAGATATTGATTTGACAGAGAGCACAAAATGAGACGTTGACTTAGACCTTCAGCTCTGGCTTTTAACCCTTTTCTTACACTTTCCAATAACAGTACGTGGACAATCCTGCACTAATACATCAATTCATACTTCCTTAAAGATGAGTTAAGGAAAACTAATTAAAACTAATAAAGAGCTAACCTTAACTTTGATGTGAGTCTTAAGAATTCACATTACAAGTACATGTTTTTTGTTTAATGTCATAATTAACACGTATCGCTAAATTAAACCAATAACAATAATAGAAGATGAATTATTATGCACTAATACATGAATTGATACTTACTAAAATATGTATTAATGATGAGTTAAGGCTTGTACTTATCACAAACTAGTACTAAGCTTAATCATGACATGAATCTTATTCATTCATGACTACCTAATGCACAAGGCTAAACATTAACATAACAAACCACTTAAAAATCATGAATGAATCATGTCTTAGGTAAGTTTGGTTATTCATTAATTTAACTAATTACACTAATATATGCTTTATCTTTAACTAACATTTTTTTAAACTTTAGATTGCTAGAAGATTTTATCAGTCGTGTTTGGCTTTATTCAGTATACACATATTATGCAAATACACATAATATACAATATAAAAATACTATTTATTGTGTAAAAAGTATTAAAGCTAAAGACATAAGGGATCAATCGATTCTTATTCAGCCAGTTTATTGCAAGTTTTATATAAGTTAACTGAAAGCTAGCATCATTAACAGGTATAATTCCCACAACAGTACAAGAGGTTTTTCCAGCCTGCTGATTGAACAAAGCACAAATAACAGATTTATAGCTAATGGATAATAGAAGGAGAGTTACATTGTTGGACTTTAGTGTTTTTTTAATGAGACACATTATGCTTCTATATTGACAGACATTCTCGTAGAACTCTTCAGTCACCAAATGTGGTCCAATCTGGTGTATTTGATTGGCAGATATTTTAATAATAGACATGTACATTATGTTGTCGCACAAGGGAGTTGTCCTGGACCATTACTTTTTTCTATTTTCGCAAGCGCCTATGGTGCTGGAGTGACGTTGTCTACTAATGATGCCGCTCTTTACATCCCAGCACTTTCAGCTACAGAGCTCACGGTAGGAGTTTCAGTGAGTGTCAAAGTGGCTCTTAACTAAACTTTCAATATTTTCCAAATAAAAAATAATACTTTGTTTATTAATTGAATAAATATCGAGTGGAAGCAACTCACAAAACGTATAAAGTTAACGGAATCAGGTAATATTATGCTTATTATCTAAATGTGGGCCGTTTACTGGCACATTCACAGACATAATGTGTTTTAATTCATTTCTATCCGTTATCAGAATTCATATGCTGAATGTAACAATATGTAAAAATCACACAACCTCTGGTTATGATTCATGGACCCTTGCAAGTCCCTGCCCCTGAGCTGTTTTGAGTGATCTCTACTGTGTAAAGCAAACATTAAAATAATAATACAAAAAAAATTATAATTATATTTATGTAATGATTTTAATAATAGCCATAGTAACACGCATGCCAGACCTTTTCTTAATTCATACTGGTCATGTAGGGAATGACTAGTTATGCTAGCTATAAGCAGGAAGTGCATGCAGTTTTTGAAAAATATGTACTGTTTTCATTTTATGATTGCATTCCAGGCCATCATTTTTGCTTGTTTTGATGATTGTTAACAGACAATATTTTAAACATTTACAGTTACAGTTGGGAAATTTCCTTAAAACAAGCTCCCACTTCCTCTATTCTCACTTCCTCTATTCTCACTTCTCAATCTCTTCTCTATTTTTTCTCTTACTATTGACTTTCCGAACAGGATTTGACTCTTATAAAGCGCTGACCTTAACTTTTCCTTGCATTACTGTTAAATAAATATTTTCATTGCAAAAATCCAGACCACAGGAAGTTGCCAGTGATTATGCATGTCTCTTGTTTCAGCTTGTTAGACCGCATTAAATAATATTGTAATAATATTAAAAAAATTATTTGAAATTGTAACTACCATTACTGTAATGTTATTTTTCTTTTTCACGAGAAGAGGAAAGCTTACAGCCTTAGCCACAGTGAAAGTAGGAAGGCTGAGAGGGTATCTCTGACTCTGTGCTGATAAAGTATGGAACAGAGACACTATCACTATGTACTCCAAACCTCCCTCAACTCCACCACTGGAGCCTTGGGACCAATAAGCACCTTCCCACCAGCCTGCATCGAGCCACATTTACTGCTAGTGAATCTAAAGGCTAATTGGCATTTAATGGAAAGTCTAGATATGGGGTGGAGGCCACACAGCACACTAATACACCTTTAATACCTTAAAACATTTATGTGGCAGAAGACCTGAGGTGTCTCTACTACACCAGTTTTACTGTGCTTATGTGTAACATACAGTTTATTCGATGCTAAGACGAACTAACATGGCTTAGGCTGCTAGTTACTGTGGCTAATATACAGTACGACATAGATATTAGTGAGTGAGTATGGAATGCTTTACGCATGGTCTATCATGTTTCTGTGCATATTTATCCTCATTATTATTACTGTATAAGCAAACTTTCACTCCTACTGCTTCATATTCATACCGCTCATCTCCACTACACCAAATAGCAGGAGTGGAAACAATTACACCATTCATCGCGCATGGAAAAAATCTCCCACTAATTTAGTACACATGTCACAGTTTTATGTTCTTGGACATGCACAGTGTCTAAAGAAAATGAGAGGGTGAAGGCCAGAGAGATGATGATGATGATGATGATGATGATGATGATGATGATGATGATGATGATCAGAAGGAGGAGAAAACATTGTGTTGGGTTTTTCTACTGCTCTAATGTTTGAATTTTGGGCAGCAGGCCCGAGACTCACTCAAAGAAGGAGGCAAAGGAAGCCTTACATCCCTCCCTTTTGTCTCCTTTTGTGCCATCTCCAAATCTCAATTACACAGCCTGTGCCTGTACATCCTGTGGACATTCTCAGAAACGTCTGCACTCAATTAAAAAAGGGAGAAAGAGAAAATTCAGAGCAAAATAATGGTTTAAATATGATCTTACTCTCATCCAAGCTATGTATTTACATTGATATTTTTTTCTCTCTGAGACTAAATGGTGACTTAGAAAAGTTTAAACAGATCTCTAACTCTAGTCTTGCTAATTATATGTGAAGCTTGAAAACCTTACATTTGAACTCAATATGCAAACATTATACAGGAAGGCAAGAAATATAAACAATAAACGATAAGAAATGTATCTTCTTATGTTATAAACTATCTCTGTATCCAATTTGGTCAGTCTACTTAGCAAGGCTGATTTGAAGACGCAGAGCTAAACCCAATACGCTGTGCAAATTGACATTTGGCACAAAACAACACTGAAGTGTAAACACTGCACATGCTTGTTTCTCTTCGGAAAAATGTAAAAGATGAGCCATGCCATACAGAGAGCTGCTGCAAATTGACGTACCTTACAAATAGATGATTTCAAATGTTGTTTTAGGCATGCTAGCCATCGAGTGTCAGCCAGCCACCGCAGTGTTTTCATCAGTGCGGAAGCCAAGCTGTTTAGCCGGCAGTGCCAACAGGGCCTGCGTATGTGCCTAAATGTCTCATTTCAACTTTCACGCTAGCTCAGGAAGGCAAAACAAATCAGGATGCTTTAGTAGATTCGAGGGCGGATGTGTGTAACTGCGGTGACAAGCGCTTGGACGCAGCTTCCCAGTTGCCAGCAGTTTGCATTAACTTAAGCAAAACGTTAATTGGAGAGTACCTGGCTCCACTTCGTTGCCTGATCCGTCTTTGGCAGCTCTAACGGCAACCTCACTTGTGTTTTGTTGTTTATCATAAAATGATTGAGGGCAAAAAAATCTGCTTCATTTCTAAAAAAAAATGTCTAGGGAAAAAATGTCTGAAGTATCTGAATTGTATCCGAGGAATGTATCTGAATTGGATTTTTAGACATGTACAGTGAAGCTAATCAGTCCATTATCCAGTGTATTTCATTTCCCAGGGACCTCATTAGGAGATCTCAGAAACTGCTTCTCAGATGGTTTGCAGTTTTTGTTTTTTTTTTTTTTTGTAAAATATTTGGTTCTCATGTGAGGAGCTTTTTTTTCTGTGTACAAAGACAAAAAGGCAAACGCATGACAACATTCAAAAATTCATGCTTCTGCATTAAAGACAATTCTACTTCCTCCAGGTATGTTTAACACTGACTCAATTTCAGTCAATTTCCAAAGACATATATGGTAGGTACCTCTAAATTGTCTGTAGCATGTGAATGTGTGTGATTGTGATGGGGTGCCACCCCATCACAATCACACCCCATCCAGGGTGTCCCCAACCTAGTCCTTTGGTCTAAGCTCCAGGCTCCCTGTGACCCTGTGTAGGAAAAGTGCTACAGGAACTGGACGGATGGATGGATGGATGGATAGATGGATGGATGGCTGATTCTTTCTATTTATTACTGAAGTACATAGTGTCACAGTTTATGCCTGATCTCTTGAAATGAATAATGGCTCCAAATTTCCAAATTTTATTTCAATAGAAACAAATGATATCATACTCAGAGTACAATAAATACAACTGTTATTATTAAACTGTGATTTCAACTCCATCTGCTACAGTATTGCCTATTTTATTCAGCATGTCAGCCAATAGAAATAAATTGACATAAATTACAGTGTTTGTACTTCTCCCTTAGACCGAAATTGCTTGGTAATGTATATAACAACATTGGGGAAGCTGTTTAGTTGTAATGCATGGCTGCTTTGTGTGAGGAAGACATCACCTCCTGCGCCACGCTTTTGTGCCCCGATGAAAAATGGACTTTCGTTTAATGCCGTAATGCGTTACAGTGTCGCCGTGCGGGAAACAGATTGATTAGGGAGCGGGGAGAGATTAATAACACACAGCTTTTTCGGTTATAACACCCATTGTTTCTCAGATGCCCTGTAGAGGTGTGTTCCAAAAAAAATGCATCCCTGTGTAAAATATTGACCCCACAGCGTTTCATTACTCTCCTCCTCTACAGAAGGATGCTGCTAAACAATAATAAACTACATCCCTTTTTTTCCTGCTGGAAAATAATGCTGTTAAAAATACAGTGCAGAAAATCATCCTAGAAAACAACTTTCTGCTCTGGAAGCACATATGTCATGCAGGTGATGCTTAATAAAAGATCGGCTATCCCAGAGTGAGCTGAGGAGTCTCTGTTCCTGAAGCTTTGGGCAAAATAAAGATGTCCTGTGGTGTGTGTAGCGAGAAAGAGCACGCTAATCTTGAGAAATAAGGAATTCTCTGTTGTGTAGATAGGCCTGCTAGTGCAATAAGTTATACATTTTCACCATATATACAGTAGTATATATTCAGGTTATTTATATATATATACACTATATTGCTAAAGGTTATGGGACATCTGCCTTTACATGCACATGAACTTTAATGACATCCCATTCCTAATCCGTAGGGTTTAATATGGAGTTGCCTCACACTTTACAGCTTTTACAGCTTCAACCCTACATGTGCTGATCCCTCTCTGTGATTTTACATGGCCTACCACGTCGTAGCTGAGTTGCTGTTGTTCCTAATTGCTTCCAGTTTGTTATAATACCAACAGTATTACAGTTGACCATGGAATATTTAGTAGTGAGGAAATTTCACTAATGAACTGGACCGATAGGTTGCACAAGTGGCAACCTATCACAGTACCATGCGTGAATTCTCTGTGCTCCTGACAGCGACCTATTCCTTCACAAATGTTTGTAGAAGCAATCTGAATGCCTAGTTGCTTGATTGTATACACCTGTGGCCATGGAAATGATTGGAACACCTGAATTCAATGATTTAGAGGGGTATCCCAAAGCTTTTGGCAATAAAGTGTATTTGAGAGTGAGTCAAAAGGAAGATTTTTATTAGATTTCTTATTGTTTCCTGTGAATCTGTGTCACAGAAGTATATCAAGCTTGCAATAGACAGGGCTAATGAAAACAATGAACCAGTAGTATATTTTTATTTTTGATGCTACTTATTTAATATATGGTTTCTCTCATTTATGTCACTCTTTTACGCACTCATATATTTATACACTGATTTAAAGACTTCATTTACAGCCTTTGGCCGGGCCCTTTTCCAGAGGGACATACATTTTTATCTCATTTTATACAACTGAGTTATTGAGGATTAAAGGCCTTGCTCAGGGTCCCAGAAGTAGCAGCTTGGTGGACGTGAGGTTCAAATGCCTTAACCATTAGGCTACTACATCCCCATTTGTTAGAAATAGTTACACAGCAACACAAATGATGTCATAATAAATTATAGATGACCAGGTCAATAGCTATGTTCTTTTTTTTGTCATTATCTCATGTGACATGCTGATTTTAAAATTTCAGTATTTTTTTTTGCATGTTTTCCTTGTGTTTCGGGGGTTTCCTTTTTGTACACAGGTTTCCTCCTACAGTCCAAAGAGGGCTGACTGACATCTCTGAATGATCTGTTGTATTTAGATCTGTTGATTGCACCCTGTGATGGGTCGGCAGACAGTCCAGTGTTTTACTGTAGATTGTTTTGTGCCCAAGACTCCTTGTATAGACTCTAGGTTCCTTGTGACCCTCTGTAGGAGAAATGCTACAGATTATGTTTGGATGAATAATCTTGTGGAATATTTATGCACAACCGTCTCTCTTTATATATTTATCTATCCAGGGAGTGTCAAAAAGATCAGCGAAAAATGGCCAGACAGGTTCAAGCTGACATCGAGGCTACTGTAACTCAAAAAAAAAAAAAAAAAAAAAAAAAATTAAAAATAAAAACAATTTTTATGGCCATGATATGCAGAAAAGCATCGCAGAATGCAAAACATGTCCAATTTTAAGGTGGATAAGTGGATAAGGTACAGCAGAAGACCACATCGGGGTTCCACTCCTCACTCCTGTCAGCCCAGAACAGCAATCTGTGGCTACAGCAGGCACAAAAAGACCAAGAAATGTTTTTCCAGTCTTCCACTGTCCACTATCCAGACACTTCTGAGACACTAGCAGTTTCTGAAATGCTCCAAACAATCCGTCAGTGTGTAGAGAGATATGCATAATGAGTATATTGTGCTAAGTCTATACTAAGTTTATATCGGGTTTATTTAGTTTATATAGTTATAGTCCATATAGTTTTTTCTCTTTAAAACTTTTTTTACCAAGTTTTGCATACTTTTTTCACAATTCTGAGTTTTTGTTGCAAATGTTATTGATTGCTTTATTGCACTGTCTGTGTTTACCTTTGTAACTGTCTGTGATTACCTTTGTGGATAAACATGTATTACAGTACAGCAAAATCCTTTTCTTTACATATCCCAGCTTGTTGGACTGTACACATGACATGACACTTCTGGAGCAGAGAGGGTCAAATATTAGTGTACTGTTGTAGTGTTGCTTCCTCACAGTTCCAGGGTATGTGAGGGTGTGAGCCTGAGCTCTGTGTTTATGTTGCTCTTTATGTGTCTATGCTGGTTTAATCTGGAGACTCCAAAAATATGTCAGTAGGGAAACTGGCCACACTGAATTGCTCTCAAGTTAGCTTTTGTGTGACGCTCTGGCAATGACTGACTTACACCATATTAAATCCTGTTTTCTCTTGCATTTTGCTAAATATTTTATCTGTATTTACTGCATTACACATCTTTTCTGTGGCTGAATTCCGAATGGCTTACTGCTGCACATATTGTGTCGTACACAGTTTCTTCAACCTCTTTATTCCTCTATCTATCAATTTTCTGAACCATTTATCCAACACAGGGTTGCGGAAAGGACTATTCCAGAGGACTCAGGGACTCACGCACCCTAGTAGCACCCATCTCAGGGGACAACTCAGGGCACCATCACAAGGATTTAACCGCTTACACACTTATACACCCATTCACACATTTTAACAATTCATAGAGTAAATTAAAGGAAAAGGAAACCCCAAAAGCCCAACTAGTGTTGCTAGTGTTGTTGTTTTGCTGTGTAGCACATTTTAAATGCAAAGTACATTTCAGGATATATATGACACACAAGACGAGGAAAAAGGGAATGCCTGGCAACAGTTTAGAGAAGATTACATGAATCATGACTTGCTCCATGCATCCAACAACCCCTCTAAATGAAAAAATAAAAATAAAAAATTCTCCCCTATTCATTTTGAGCCTCTGAGTCACCCCGAGTCTCATGCAGGGAGGGAAAGGGGATCATCCCTGACACACTTCCACTCCCAAATTTATAGAAGACTGTAGACTCCAGCTGCAGGCTACTTGATACACTCTGAATCCGCATGCCATGCTGCTTATACTGGTTTTGTATGCACATAATGGTAGAATATGGAGGCAGGATATGTATGTGACTCTTTTCAGCAATGTAAAGGGGCATGAAGAGGGCAGAGGAAGCCAGAGAAACCCAGTCTGAGTTACAAATGAGGAAGTCACTTATTTTTTGGTTTCACCTCAGCTGCTAATAAAGAAACGAAACATTACGTTTTAGGAAGTTATTTTTGGAAAAATCCAGTTAAGTTCAGCTCAGCTAAAGACAACATCCCAAATCTCCTCACGCTTGTGTAAGTCAATCATGAGCAATCGTGTGAGCAGTTACAACTCCACTGCAGTATATGTTGATACAGGGGCAGAATTACAAGCAATTAATAATAGTTATCCAAAATAGCAAGTAATAGTTATCCAAAATATGAACTCAAGTTGAAATAAACAGAGCGAGTGTAGTAAAATGAAGCATTTAGATATGACGGAACAGTATGAGGTGAGGTTTTGAGAAATACAGGAAAAAGGAAAAAGGCATGTAGAGAGAGAGAGAGAGAGAGAGAGAGAGAGAGAGAGAGAGAGAGAGAGACATACAAAACAAAGTCCATGCTTAGGGTATCACTCGCTATTCAATTTGAATTTCTCAAATGTTTTTGTGATTTTGTGATATAAATTGCATATATGTTGATGTTATGTAAAGTTTGACGAAACTGATTTTGGTACCTGACTCATCTTTTCTCGTTTCTTCTCCTCACAGCCTCATATTGGCTCTATTTTATTTCATTTTCTCCCAGCATATTTTATTTCTTTCTCATGTTGCACAAATTGCTTTTTGACCTTGCCTGTTATAAAGCATAAGTGAATTGAAAAGCCATTGATACGCAGAAGTCTGAGTGCTGACTGTGTGTCGGTATTAATCTTCCCACCTGCAGGTTCACTGTTCTGCAAGGGTCAGGTTTTTTTTAAATCCTGCCTTATTTTCATCATCTTAAGAGGGCAAAGGAAACCTCTTTCATGTAGTTTACTGCATTGGCAAAAAATGCATATACACACACACACACACACACACACACACACACACACACACACACTCTGTTGTTCTCTGAAAATGCATCTCTTGCATTCTGCTATGACACTGACAGAGTGAGCAAAGAGCTTTTGTTGTTGGGTTTGTTTTTTTTTTTGTTGTTTTTTTTTGAGGTTTTTTTGTTTTAGCCAATTTTATGTGAAGTGATCTACCAGATGATTATTCTTTGAACTTGTGCTTTATTTAATACATCAACAACTCTTACAATCTCTTATTGCTAATATTAACTGTCTTTTTCAAGATACCCCTCCCACACACACACCCACACACACACACATAATAAGGGATAGAAAATGCAGACTAATAAAGCAGAACAGTAATCACAATATATTTATTAACATTTAAAATGGCATATTAAAGATAATTTAAAAAATTCATTCATTCAATTAAATATTTAAATAAACAGCTAATAGTCTCACCATGAGGTCTACAGCATTTGCTTACTTAAAGACAGTTCTCACTTCAAGGTATTCTTAAAACATCATTACCATAGGCATAAAAACATTAACTGTGTTCCAAATAACACACTAAACACTATGCACTATCTACTGTATATACTGTGTCTTCTGTATGAATTTTAGGAGTCATCTCAAATAAAACACAAACGGTTTTTGCTAAGTTGCTTCCCAGTCGATGTTAAATGATGTCAGACGCATGTAATGTGACACCATCAGCTTTAGAAGAATACGTGAAGTTTCAACATCACATTGAAGATTAAATCAATATCATGTGGAATAATTTCAAAGATATTTGCAAGATGTCTTGTTCGCCAGTCTCATCGGCTACTTTAAGATTTTTTTCTCCTGGTAGCCCCATCCCTCTTCCTGTAAACAAGCAAAGCTGCGAGTGTTAAGTGCATGAATTGTCCAACATTCCACACTTTTTGTGCATCATCCACATTTCGAAAGCACACTTCTTCTTCTTCTTCTTCTTCTTCTTCTTCTTCTTCTTCTTCTTCTTCTTCTTGGAATTTTCAGTGTGAAAACACACTTTTCACACTAGCTATACAACACAGTAGTGTAGAACAATACATGAGTATGTGATTTGGTATGTGGAGGATTTATACAATCGTGTACTTCATAATGTCATATTTGTATTGTTATAGTTGCCCTCAAATGTCAGCCTTTAGTGTCCTGTATTTGCTTTGAATGTCAGGCTAAAAGCTTGGGTTTATAAGAGTAAAAGACAGCAGTGTTGAACCTGATAAAACTCAGAGAGATTTAGTTCAAATTGCAAATATTTGAATGATATCTAATTTGGTTTGATTTCTGTTTTTGACTCTGTATATATTTGGCTGAACTTCCAACAGCGGTTTGTAGTCTAAATAATATGTGCTGTCTGGTTGTGTCTGTATCAGAGGAGGCATTTAACTCTCACCTAGCTTATCTGTTATATGAGTCATTCATTCATTCATTCATCTTCTACCGCTTATCCGATCTACCTCGGGTCACGGGGAGCCTGTGCCTGTCTCAGGCGTCATTGGGCATCAAGGCAGGATACACCCTGGACGGAGTGCCAACCCATTGCACACACACACTCTCATTCACTCACGCAATCACACACTACGGACAATTTTCCAGAGATGCCAATCAACCTACCATGCATGTCTTTGGACCAGGGGAGGAAACCGGAGTACCCGGAGGAAACCCCCGAGGCACGGGGAGAACATGCAAACTCCACACACACAAGGTGGAGGCGGGAATCGAACCCCGACCCTGGAGGTGTGAGGCGAACGTGCTAACCACTAAGCCACCGTGCCCCCCCCGTTATATGAGTCATTAATTAAAAAATTAAACATAACAGGTGATGATGTGATGCCTGATGTAAAGCAGTGTTACTGTTCCTTTCCGATATCAGTAGCTCTCTACAACCCTACCGTACTGTAACAGAAAAATCAGTACACGAAAGCAGTAGTATGTCTTTATTTTTACTGTTCATTAAACAGTAGGAGATAAATACTTGTGTGAGCTACTGCTTCCTCTGAGATTCTGCTGGATGGATCCACTGCACACTGCATGAACCCAGAATGCAATTGGGACTGGTGTGTAAGAGCTGTCAGAAACAGAAATGGTGGAAGGCAGCTGGATTTGGGTTGGCACCTTTTTAAGTGTAATTGCTATAAATATTTAATGCTGTTCCATGTGGTTTAACCGTATTTGTTTAACAACACCTGAGTAAATTATTCAAACAAAAAGAAAACAGTTGTGTTTAAAAAATAATAATAATAAAAAAAATACAAATAAATAGATAAATAGATAGATAAATAAATAAATAAGAAGAAGAAGACAAAGAAGAAGAAATTTGCGGCTATCATGATCTCATAGATCACATGACAACGATGACATGGAGGATGTAGTATGTCTGGATATATCCTAATCAATATGTATCATCTGAGCAGTGTGCAACAGGTACTAAAATGAATGATGCAGGTACTGAATCAAATGTAGTAGGTCCTAAATCGCATGCTGTAAATACAGAATCAAATGTCATAGTTCCTGAGTTGCATGCTGTAAATACTGAATCAAATGCAGTAGGTATTAAATTAAATGTAGCAGGTACAGAATCAAATGCAGTAGGTCCTGAATCGCATGATGTAAATATAGAATCATAAGGCAGTACATATTGATTTAAATGCAGCAGGTATATAATTAAATGCTTTTGGTATTGAATCAAATGCATTAGGTACTGAATCGAATGCTGTAAATACAGAATCAAATGCAGAAGGCACTGTTACAATATGTGATTTTGGATACATGCAGTGCACAAAGGACTATTTAAGCATTTGTTTCTCATCTCATTACATCTCATAAGCACCTCAATGTCAAATGTTTGTTGTTTCCATGTTCTTGTCTTGCTGTTTGTACTTTAGTCAAATTTTATATTATGTTTGTATGTGTTGGCTCTTTGTTTTTTTTTTCTAGATTTTAGTGTCTTGGCTGTTAGTTTGCACTGTTCACCAATAAATCTACACTTGTAGTTTGTCACAGTCTGCATGTGGTTTTATTCAGCAATTTGCCAACACCAACAATTTTGTTTATTAAAAAATGACACATTATACACTGCTTATAGTTCAATTGAATGTTATGTGATGTCTGCAAATCATGTTATTTCCTGTTATCACTTATATTGAAACAGTGAATAAAGCGAATAAAGATCAATCAAGCCGTCTGCAAAACAACGATTGTTTTTAATCTGTTTTTTAAACTTCACCATACTAATCCCTATGTTCAGTAAGTGGTTACTATTCATTCATTCATTTTCTACCGCTTATCCGAACTACCTCGGGTCACGGGGAGCCTGTGCCTATCTCAGGCGTCTTCGGGCATCAAGGCAGGATACACCCTGGACGGAGTGCCAACCCATCGCAGGGCACACACACACTCTCATTCACTCACGCAATCACACACTACGGACAATTTTCCAGAGATGCCAATCAACCTACCATGCATGTCTTTGGACCGGGGGAGGAAACCGGAGTACCCGAAGGAAACCCCCGAGGCACAATGAGAACATGCAAACTCCACACACACAAGGCGGAGGCGGGAATCGAACCCCCAACCCTGGAGGTGTGAGGCGAACGTGCTAACCACTAAGCCACCATGCCCCCCGGTTACTATTCAATTTGATTCAATTCTGTACAGTGCTTTTAACAGTGGATATGGTCTCAAAGCAGTTTTATTGAAATATAAACATTTTGAATAAAAATTCTAAAGGTAAAAAATTTATATTTATCACTAATGAGCAAGCCTGAGGCAACAGTGGCAAGGAAAAACTCACTGAGATGATATAAGGAAGAAACCTCGAGAGAAACCAGACTCATAATGGAAGCATAGTCATTCAGGTAACACTGGAGAGTAACAATGTAAATAATGTTGTTTCTACAACTGTTTATAGTCAAGTGGAATTGTGCAAAAAGTCTTCAGATGGTCACTGATGAAGACCTGACACAAAACCAAATGCCACAACAGCAGTTCAAAGATAGTGCAATAGTCTCTAAGTGGTTTTACCCACAGCAGTACCATGGGTCGCCAGGCTGACCACACGGAGCCAAACCCAGCAGCAATGTGCACCACCTAGCAACGAGGCTCCAACTAGAGGTAGGGCATCATGATAGATCAGTCCTGAGATCAGGTCCAGTCCTCCTGTCTTGAGAGAAGCTGCCACACTGGGAACTCAGGAGCAGCATGTGTAACTACTGTACTATACTGTACATATAATAAGGAGTCCATTAACATTGACGTTTTATGTGCATTCAGACCTGAGCTCTTCTCAGGACATACAATTACTCTCATTACATTACATACATTACTCTCTACATAATTACATTCAGATATCTTTTCATTATATTCACTTCTTCTGTTAAGGTTGTTCCATGTGATTAAACAAAGACAAAGAAATACCTTGTGAGGAATAACACTATGTATTTGTCTGTGGTATTAATACAATGCGTTTTTTTTATTAGTATGACCCCTATTTGTCACGTATTGTACGTGTGCATTTGCAAACCTACGCATTACCCAGCTCTGAAGTGCGGCTTTCAAAGCAAAGCGTGTCCCCGTCTACTCTCAGTGTCACGCACGGCCTGCTTTCCCTGCAGCGTGTGACATGTTTTTCAATCTCGTCTGCGCTCAAGAACACACTGACGTCTCGCTGCTCCTGCACCTTGCCGGTTCATTCCAGCTCCTGAGCAGGATCTGTGATGTGTCAACACCATGCTAATGTCGCTTCTGTTAAAGCTGTTGACCAGATAGAACTCACTGGGATTTCATCTTGAGCTCTCAGATCGCATTGTGCACGCCTGCTGAATTTGTGCTTTCTTCTAACCTTGCATTCCTTACTGCTGTAACTCAACACGTTGCTCTTATGTGGTTAGATGTATTGTGTAGGTTTTTGAAAACCTTTTATTCTGCTGTACAGTCAGCTAGGGCCTCAAGTCAGAATCTCCAACAGGTTTAAAAAATACACACACACACACATATATATATATATATATATATATATATATATATATATATGTGTGTGTGTGTGTGTGTGTGTGTGTGTGTGTATTTTTTTTAAGCATCTGTTTTATTATGATCTTCCTTTATGATATGAAACAAAAAAACAAAATATAATGGAGAGGAATTTTTTAATTCATACTTATTCAATACATTTGAGTGTGTGCAGTCTGGATCGACTGCACTTTTTTAACATTAGCCCTCAAATTGTCATGTTTTTGTCAGACTCTCGCTGTGTGGTGTGGTTCTGGGAGAGTGAGAGTAGGGAAGGATAAGAGTGAGAGTAGGGAAGGATTAGAAATGAGGGATTGCTTTGCCAGCAGGGTGGTATGAGGTGAAAATAAGGGAAGGAGAATTTTCATTTGCATACCCAGCATGCCATCCGGACCTTTCCGGAGCGTTGTGCGCTGCTACCGCAGAGCTTGGCACGTTAACGTTCTGATTCAGGTGGGGGTAACACTTTGTGAAGAGAATTCGTGAGAAAGAGAGTGCCACCGGAGCCCATTTCCATGTTTGCACTATACAGCTGCTGTGTAAAAAGAGATTGCAGTCCTTGACACAACATGCACCCTGTGGAATTAGCCCAATTCATAAGGTAGGTGTGATGGCCTCGCTGCAGTGCAAGGTCTTGTAAGGTAATTTTCAGTGAGCAAACAAGCCATCTCATTATCCAGCTGCACCTGAGATGTCCAACCCCCTTCGCCATCCCTCATTCACTCACTTCTCCATTCGTCCACCACCTGGACCGGAGCTTTATTAGAGCACAACATCTTTTCCGGTGACTGCGCTTGCTCGGTTGTGAGCCGGCGGTCAGGGTCAAGTCAAGGGCACACGCAGCTTAGATTGGAATCATTTGTCACACAGGCTCACTGCAGAGCAGATCTCACTATAGTGGCTTCGGATACATTCCTCACGTCTTTGCCGGCACCTTTGACACCGAAAGCATCCGGAGTACACAGATGGGCCTCAGAAAAACGTTACACAAGACACAGCGTGTCAATGAGACCCCCTTTATTTCACATTAGCGTGGCCTCCACCAAACAGCGGCAGTTGCGAGCGAGCGCAGGCACTCTAGTGCAGTCAGCATATATTCTAAAGGGTTGCGAGCTGTTTCCAGCCTTGCTTCTGACAGCGCTAAAATTGCCCCTCGAGTGACCACGATAATCACCGTGCCTTTCACAGCTGAAAGCGACAGAAACTGAATGGAGGAAAAAAGAAAGGAATGAAAAACAATTCCGTCAGAGAGAACGCTTTTAACTGGTGTAATGGTGTAAAGTGTTGCAATTTAGTTGAGAGCGAACAAGGTTTTTTCACAATTCTCTCAGCGCCTCCTGCCATCCTTTCCTCTCTTTCTTTTTTGCTCTCTACCTCATTCTTTTTTTTCACCCCATGGTCAGCAGGCGCTCGCATGAACAATGAGTGATGCTGAGGTAGCATGTGGAAAATGACTTTAATACCCCATATAGAAAGGCTTATTGCTCTGGTCAATAGGCTGTGCAGAGGAGCTTTTGGCTGTATGGGAAGGTTCTCTCTCTCTCTTTCTCTCTCTCTGTCTGTCTGAACTGGGTGACTGATATGAGCAATGCTTCTTATGGATTTTCTAATAAAACTGCGGCAACCATACAAGATTAGCCCACTCACATGAGTGCACACATTGTGGATTGTATAGGTAATGTATGTTTGACAACGCATGTGATTCCAGATCCGATTTCCTGCTACAAATGTCAACCCTTGTGCATCTCATTTGTTTGTGGCTTTTTCACTGAAAATACAGAAAATAAGTGCAAGTCTGTTGGAAGAAATAATCAAGAGCTAATGACAAATAAACAAAATAAAAAAATAGGAGTATTTGAATTCATTCCCAATGATGCCTGAGATATCAATAAATGAGCTTTAAGTGTGTCTCAAATGGCTTGGCAAAAAAGCTCTCCATATGTGAGCAACATCATCTACCTAACACTACCTTTACACACCTGGGTCAAGTGGCACATTGTAACAGTACACACACACGTGCATATTCACTGCACTGAGCTGGCAATGTCATTTCTTTCACTTGTGTAGCTGTACAAACATGGAGTGGTGTAATGCATACTAGTGTAAACTCTAGCTATTACAACCACTCCAAACTTCTTATACCATAGCAGAGCCAACATATAATATATTATATTATCTGAAGAACATCATACTTTTTATTTTATTGTGGAACATTCTAAAATTTTAAATGTTTAAAAATCTAACAAAAAATGAGAAAACTTACTGGTAAGTCAGTTTTCACTGAACTGGAGACTCCTTCTATAAATGTTAAATAAACATATTTACAGAAAGCTGCACCATGTAGTATTATGGATGTATTTTTTCTTGTTTCTTGTTAAACAGGTTTTTTTTCCTTTTAATATTATGCATTGTCCTGCGATGGGTTGGCACTCCGTACAGGGTGTATCCTGCCTTGATGCCCGATGACGCCTGAGATAGGCACAGGCTCCCCGTGACCCGAGGTAGTTCGGATAAGCGGTAGGAAATGAGTGAGTGAGTGAGTGAGTGAGTATTATGCATGAATTCAGTGGAATGTCAGCCATACTATAGAAACCATAACATAATACAATGAGTGCATTTATAAAAAAAAATTAAATTCCACAACTGAATTTCTACATGCTGGAATTCAAGAGCATTATGTTATAAAGGACATGATTTGTGGTGTTGTTAACTACCACAAGCACAAAATCCTGCGATCAAAACCTTTTGAAAGAACAATTCACAATGCCTATGACTTTCACACCTTTAAATTCCTCAAACATAGATGAGAAAGCCAGTTCCACACTGTGCTCTGGGATGTCTGGAATATATTTGTCCCAGACAGTGCTTCTCCCCCACCAGGTCAGCCCGCTGTCCTTGTTATTAGCTTAGGCTGTATCAGTCACCCGGGCCTGCCCAGGTCAGCTGAACCTGGCTGCAGCGCCACCCTGGGAGATTCACGTTCAACAGCTGCAGGGGTCAGAGGGCTGATCATATCAACTGCACCCACTGTGCCTCAGCTCTGCTTCTCTAATAAGGAGAAGAAAATAGGTGGGGGCAGACACGAACCAGAACTGTCTTCATTAGCCAGGCTCCTTCTTTATCCGTGGCTGTGGTTTGTTAAATACATTATCAGTTAATACATTAATGCATCATCCACCAATGTGTTTGGGAATTTGAACAGTTATATATTGCATTTTATAAGATGGAGCGTACCGGTCCTTGATTCTGATCCGTATTCGAAGCCGTTGCAGATTAATCTTTAGGCACGCACCTGTGACCTCTGACATCAGTATTAAGCAAACTACAGCAAATAAACTGTTTCTGAATTTTGCTTTTTTGGATTTTGATTTGCTGGATGAGTAAAGAGTGGATGACTTGTTCAAAGAGATGGACAAGGTAGAGGAGGAAGATAAAGAAAGGATGGGGAATCATGATTTCCTTTAAATATACATTATAGCTTAGTGTCAGAGTAACATACAATAATAAAACAGACCACAAAACTATAAATTATTTTGATTTCTCTAGCTCATCCTGTTACATGTTCAAATGTGGCACTCGGTTATATGATGAATGGCCTTCTCTTTCATTAACACAGGTTGATATCAAGCTAAAATATGCATTAACTACACGTTCTTGACTGGAGTACAACTTCTGTGCTTGGCAACCATTCTGCCAAAATGTTTCAAAGATCTACAGTGTTTTATCGGAAGAATGATTATTTGTCATCAATAAATGACAAATTTGTTGTCAATGACATTTTTGTTGCTGTATGTTTATTTTATGAACCCTGCCCCACATCATGTCTAACAACACCCCTTAGCTGTTCTGAAATTCACTGTAAATACGGATTCTCTGGCCTTTTTGCTTTATTTAGTTCTGTTTCAAAGAGCCCTGTATGAACTATTCTGTAGTAAAGTAATCATTTGTAGCTGTAACTGAATTACATTACTAAACGTACATGTACAGCTTAAGTATAATATACATTAGCACTACATATACTAGATGTAGTATATAGCTTGCCATTAGTACAGTCTATGAGGAGCTATAAAGCTGTATTAAGAAACATCATGCCTCATTGTTATTTACAGCCTACATAATATCAGAAGGAGCATTATAACAGTGATGCTGTATGGAAAGTGAGAGTTTAGTGGCCTGGGCTCTGATTTATGCAGTGGCTCGTGTGGCTTTCTCAGCAGGTTCATTTTCATTAACTCTTATACAGCCTAGGCCTCTTAAGGGATTAACTTAAAAGGCGCTCTGGCATTTGAGGCAGCTGAGACTTTAAGTGTGGAAAACTGTATATGATGATGGCGGCTGATAATGGAGTTTTGGGTCGTAATTGCGAAGGTAACCCTGACGATTCCACTTGAGCTCTATAAACATCATTCAGCACAGATGCCAGCCTGGGCTTAGAAAGTGATCTGTTTAGTGTGGAAATTGGAAAGGATAGGCTCATGATGCCACTTGATTAATGAGGGAGATATTCTGTTTGGAAATGTGTGAATCTGCAATGTGTCAATGTTTAGATAGGACACAGAGCCTGTGAGTTCTGCGTGTTCTCCAGGTGTCTGTAGTTTCTTCTGGGGTTCTCCAGTTTCCTCTCAGCTATCATACTGGCCACTATAGATTTCCACTAATGTGTATGAATACGTGTGAAGGGTGTCGTGCAGTAGACTTGAATACTATCCAGAATGTATTCCTGGCTTGTTCTCAGCATTCCTTGTGTAGACTTTATGCAGTATTCATTGAGAGAATTCATAACTGAAGAGCCAGAATGATGAATGAATGTTATATAGTTGTTTTTTTCTTTCAAAATACTCTTAAAATATTTAACTTTCAAGAAGTAAAACTTCTGGAAACCATGATGTCATTTAATATTTACCTATTAGCAAGTGTATTGATTAGTGTATACAGTAGCTTCAGGGTTCCTGATTCACTCCTGAATTCGAGCTACTGTCTATGCTCAGTTTCTCCCTGTGGCTTTCCTCCAGGTTCAATGGCTTCTTTTCACCTCCTCACCTCCAAACATGCCAGTAAATAGATTATCTACACTAAATTTCCCCTAGGTGCGAATGAGTGTGTGAATGTGTATGTACCTACAGTAGTGGCCTTTGATGGACCGCCCTCTCAGCCAGGCTGTATTTCTTCCTCACACCCACAATTCCCAAGATAGGTTTTTGAATCCACTGCCCAGGATAAAGCGGTTACTCAAGATGAATGAATGGATGAAAAAGGGTATAGGTAGAATTGTAAAACAAGGCCAGGCATCCTGTCCTTCAGTCTGCTTCTTTCTTGTAGTTATTTAAGCCCTATTGATCCCCAGGTGTTCCTGTTCTCAAGTTTTCCTAGTCACCGAGCTTGCAATGCTCTGGATTTATCTGCTTTGCTCTTTAAAGTGCGGAACAAGGCACGGTTTGTTCACCAGCTTGGACGCTGAACTCCTGCTGCTCTTGGCCTTCTCCAGCATCCAGCCGGCATGCATCTGGGTGGCGCCAAGGCTCTTTTTATATTGAATCAAGTGTTATTGAGTTCCATCACACACACACGCCTCTCATTCCATCCGGCGAGTCTAAAGTGGGGCCTTTAATGAATGAGGGATAACCTGCCACCCAACCTGTAATCTGACCTCATTACATTCAAATGACATGCTCCATGGGGGTCACTTCTCAGTGGCTTCATCTGAAAGGGCCCATAGTGTATTTCTCCAGACCTCCCATGCTCTGTTACAGAGCATGCTGCCCTTGTACCTGTTCTCTGACCATATTGGACAGTTTCTTTTTAAAGCCTTATTTATTACATTGGATGTAAACATTGGGTATACATTTTTTTTACTTGCTGCAATTCAAATAATAAAAATGTCATCTTATTACTCATCAGTAATCTTAGGGTTATCTGTCTGCTCCTCAAGCCTGAAGAATGTCATGTTGCACAATATTCAGTAAAATGGTTATGGTCATCTGGCAATGACTATAAATGTGTTGAATATTCTAAAAGCTTTATTCATAGCTTTCAAAAATGATAGGAAATGCGGTAAAGCTAAAGCACATGTGTTATTTACATGATACTGGATGGATACAGGAATATTCATAAAAAAAAAGCATGGAATCACATTTGGGTAAAAAACAAACAAACAAAAAAAACCCAAAGCAGTTTCTTTGTCTCTAGCTCCTTCTCTTTCCTCTTTCTCTCTTCTGTCCCTCTGTCTCTTGCTTGTCTTTTGTCTGCCAGGATGAAATATCCCAAGCTGTTCCTTACATTTGCCTCGCCCCATCTTCCTCTATCCCTTTATCCCTCTCCTTCGTTCCTCATCCCTCGCTCAGGCTCTGTTGATGACAGCTCACTGGCGCTCTGACAGTGCTGATCTACAGAACTTTGTGTGTGTGTGTGTGTGTGTGTGTGTGTGGATGAGGTGGGGGTCAGAGGCAGCGATGGGGGCCATGACATCACCCCGATCAGGCCTGATTGGGCTGCCGCACTGGGCCACTCCATATGACTTTAATACAGTGCCAGATGTGGAAAGAGTTAGATTCTTCTCTCTTTTCTTTCTTTTACTCTTTTTATGTCTCCTCTTAACCCCCCCATCACCACCACCCCAACCAACCCCACTCCACATATTGCTCCAGGCCAGCCGTATCAGTCCAGGTCATGCTTATTGTGTGCTTGTAAAAATAAATTTAAACGAATAAAACTGCCCATGCTCTGATGATTGGGTGGAGATGATTTGTATTTCAGATGGACTCTGTCCATTGTCTGTAAGAGTGTGTGTGTGTGTGTGTGTGTATGTGTGTGTGTAAGGTAAAATGGCATTGAATTTTTAAATTATGATAGAGGCATCTCTAAAAATCAGTACTCTTATATTTAACTTATATAATGCCCTTCAGAATTATTAGGAAATTTTAGGAAAATGAAATGGCCGTAATTTACTTTAATGATATTTTTAGCTAATTTTTTATTTTCTTTATTGAGCTCTTGAATTGTGCAGGTCAGCATCCATCTCTTTGGGTTTTTACTTGTTTACAACATCATAACACATATTAATAGTTTCTCCCAGTGTTTGAGTTACACATTTGAATTATTTTATCTGTTGTTTATTTTATAGAATCAATCCATCCGTATTATGTAGCACAGTCACACCCTGTGTTTCGGTGCCAAAACATGAAAGAGCACAATTGCACACAAACTCACACACCTATTCACACTAAAGATGATTTAGAGATAATAATCAGCCAAAAAACAACATATCTTTGGACTGGGGGAGGAAACCCCTGCAGCATGGGGAGAAGTATTTATTTAAAAAAAAAAAATTAAGACACCAATAATTCTGTATTTCTTTATCTATTGCTACAATTGTTTCAAATCCTATCATTTAAGAAGGGTATCATCATGAGTGCACCATTAACAAGTGTGATTTATTGTCTTTTTTTTGACAGTCTGGTCCACTGTTGAAGTGATGAGGTAGGGGTTTAGACTGACACTTTTCACTTTCACACTTCTATACACTGTTGTATTCAAGACTGAGTAACACTGACAACTGAGGAATGAAAGGGATGAGAATTCACAGTTGCAACCTGACTTAAAACTGAAAAGTGACAAGACTGATGTGGAAACAAGATTCCAAATGAAACAATGCTTCCATGAGAGCTGCAGTTTAGGACACAGCGTCACAATACATTGATAAGCTGGATTGTCTGGAAAGTGGTGCTTGAGTTTTATTCCAAAGCCCCATTGGCCATTCCAGAGCTATTTAAAGGAATCCTGGGATTCTGAATCTGTTATATTCATTTTAGCACTGAATGTTTGTCCTCAGGGATCTGGACAGGAGATTTTTGCAGTGGGATCATGCTATAGTACATTCCATATGGCAACTGCTCGGCCAAAGCTGAGACAGAACTAAAGCCAAGCCTCTTGGGCCTCCGTGAGTTCACTAAGCACACCAAATCTCTTATGTCGAGCTGAACGTTGTATGCACTTATCAATTAGACACAAATCTGTTCCAAATATATCAGGGTAGTGTGTGCACTTGGGAAGTGCTCCAAGATGGCTGACACAGAGGTAACCTTTTCTAGTCTGCTGTGAGCTCAGTTCTGACAGAAGAGAGGGATTCTCTGAAGGACTACTGGCTTTAGTGACATGCCTCAGCTTGAGTCAGCTGCCAATGAAATAGTCCAACAAATCAACAGTGCTGCAAAACCTGCTCTCATTTTCTTTCTCAGGGATTACGTGCCCCTATATAAGAATGGCCAAGTCTTCACAGTCTGACATCATGATGAGCTGGAATCAGGAAGTACGGGTTAGTGCAGTGTGTATGTGTGTGTGTGGGTACATGTGTGTGCGTTTAGGAAGCAGGTTAATAGACACTCATCAGACATCTGCTCCAGTGTTGCCTTCCAATAATCTTCGCCTGCGATCTACTGCCAACAATTGATGACCGACCACATTTTTCCCCTCTCCTCATTCTCTCTCTCTCTCTCTCTCTCTCTCTCTCTCTCTCTCTCTCTCTCACTCTCGTTCTCTCTCTCTCTCTCTCTCTCTCTCTCTCTCTCTCTCTCTCTCTCTCTCTCTTTCCTCCACTCATGGCAGACTTTTTTCAATTTGGATTGCCACTTGTGCTGGACTCTGGTGACAGATTTTGCTGGCATGCTTATGTCTGAGCCAGGCTGGGGTAATGAGAAGTGGGCTCTGCTGAACAAGTGGCCCCTGTAATCCCTGCTAAGAGCTACAGATAGATCTTGCCTCTCCTGCTCTCCTCCTAACCAGAGGCTGGAAAAACACTACAGCCAGCAACTCTGATTCTATCTTCACTGCGATCTCTTATTGTCTTGGCTTCTGTACTGTTATGCCCTTTTCTCTTTTATTTATTTATTTTTTTGCTTCAAAATCATATTAGTGTGTTATATAAAGTGAGCAGTAACTGCAGACAGCTGAAATGTGTATCAGCTTGCTAATTTAATCCCGACACGTAAAAGGACAGGCTGTGGGTTAACTGCTTGTTTGCGTAGCAGCTGTAGCTCCCCTGATTGCTGTGATGTAGAGCTGCACATGCTCCATCAAGCCAGAGGACAGGCTCACCTCCTGGGAAATCCCCAAATTCCCTGTTCCACACATGCAGGCCAACATAGTAGTCCTTTTCAGTCATTTTCAGCTCTCCTTGGCGCTATAAATACCAAGACCAAAATATTGTTATGAGGTATTAAAGTCAGTGAACACTGTATTAATCATGTAGGTCCTTTTTGGAATCCAATAACACAGCAGTCATAACAGGCATTTAAAAAGCATGCAATTATCAGCGTAATTTGTTTGCGGATGGATAATAGTGGTTGCAGGTAAATTTGAAAACAATCTTTTCTTAGATGTTTTACCTTTCATCCTCACTAAAATGGCCACCAAACCCAATCTTTTGAAATATGTGCTTCCAGAGAGTGAGTGAGAGAGAGAGAGAGAGAGAGAGAGAGAGAGAGAGAGAGAGAGAGAGAGAGAGAGTGAGAGGGGGGGGGGGGGGGGTATAGTTGGTCAGAGTAATATGACAAATACTTAAGATGGATATTGGGAATAAAATAGAATCTGATTTTTATTATTTTTTACAGTTATACTTTGTCTTTCAACACCTGAATTAGCTGAAATGGGTGAATAGGTTTCTACAACTCTCTCTCATTCTCTCTTCCTCTCTCTCTCTCTCTCTCTCTCTCTCTCTCAGAATGATCAGATCACTGTCTTTCAAAGTCAGTTCAACTCGTGCGATGAACAAATTACAAATAACAAATTATTTCAAACCCCTGGACTGCAATTTAGGATACAATTATTGCTGATGTTAGAATTAATACAGTTACGTTTTCTACAGTTTCTTTTCTTTTTCTTTTTAACATTCTATATTGAATTAATTTTTTTTAGTACATTCATCTGCTGAGTACAAACCAGGAACACACAATATGATTTATGGACACATGACTGATCCAGAATACTTTAATCCGTTTGATATTAGTTTTAGAAAGACTTTTAATGTAGTCCATTAACCAGAAATATGTTTTCAGTGTATAGACACAAGCTAAAATAATACAAGCCTCCCTGTCTGATATAGTCTGGGTAAAATGGTAGAAGCTCCTCTGACAGGCTGTACTGTGAATTTACACAACCTGACTACTAACACAGTATCTGGTTAGGTTCTTTACAATTGAAAACATTCCAACTCATAAAGCAATTAATAAACAAGCATTAATAAGAAAGGACTGCTAAATAGATTAGCAGCTTAGCAGATATAATTCAAACTTATATAATGTGTTGAAATATACTTTAATTAGTTCTTCAAAGTAATAATTAAATATCAATTCAGTTCAGGGGGGCACGGTGGCTTAGTGGTTAGCACGTTCCTCCGGGTACTCCGGTTTCCTCCCCCGGTCCAAAGACATGCATGGTAGGTTGATTGGCATCTCTGGAAAAATTGTCCGTAGTGTGTTAGTGCGTGAGTGAATGAGAGAGTGTGTGTGCCCTGCGATGGGTTGGCACTCCGTCCAGGGTGTATCCTGCCTTGATGCCCGATGACGCCTGAGATAGACACAGAGTGAGTGAGAGAATGACAATGTTTACAATTTTTATTTCTATTTATACTTAATGAGCAAGCTAAAGAAATGTCGTATGATATGTGCAAAAAACCCTGAGTGTTATTAAATATTTTAATTTTTACTGTATTTTAATTTTTTGTAATTATTTTAGTATTTTAATGTTTGACTGTTTTTATGTTTATGGGTAACACCCTGCAACATGGTTCCTTAATTAATACTTAGTACTTCCTCAATAATTACTAATCATTGCAATAAACTGTAATGATTTAGCAACTAACATTAAATAACTATGCTGGCAAAACTGTAATGGTTTCATATCCAATTTTAGATATCAGTCACTAATGATTCAATAATAAGACTAAGAGCATTTAATTATCACTTTCCATGTTTAATTCAATGCATAATGTGAAATTGGATAACAAGTTGTTTGCTACAGTATTTTGTCAGCACAATAATATTAGTTATTAAATCATTAAACTGTTGTAAACAAAGTAGTTTATTATTGTAAGAAGTAATTATTGTGAAACACTTGATTACTTCCTGCTTAGTTAAGGAACTTTATAAATAATAAATGCATGGCATTGAATTGAATTGAATTTGAATTGTAACTTGGTACAACTTCATGTATAAATAAGAATGGTGGAAGTGTCTTGAAGGACATTAGGTCAGACATCCAATGAACATGACCAGTTTCTGTCATTTTTGTGTTTCAGCTTCAAATGCTAGCATAGACAAAACATAAATCCAGAGTTTACAAATAAGTGCATGAGATCTAAGACATTTAGGTAGGTTGTTGTTTTCTGCAAGAGATAAAATACATTATTATGACTGAGAGGCAGCAATCTGGGTCATGACCTCTGTTTCCTCTTGGCCATGCTTCCACTTCATGGGGTTAAAAGAAATGATGTGAAAGGAAATAAAAGGAGGTGAATGGAAATTATCCAGTTCCTTCATAATGTGAGGCAGAAAATGGCAGAAAAGGCTTATTTATCTGCTCTCTAATGATTTGCTATGAGCAGGTTTTAGGTACAGAACAGTGCCACTGCAATGTGGCAGATCAGAGGTATCATGAGCTAACCTCAGTGTTGTAGCCTGTAGTGGCAAACACTTTACTTTTCCTTAAGGGGAATTAAGCAGTGTGGCTCTAACCATGAGACAAAACACACATCAGCAGGAAACTGAAACTTCAAGAGCAAGAAATTACAATTTCCTCTAACCTGCGCGCAAGTCAGTTTGTAGGACGATGGGACAGCTTGTGTTAGATGTTAGACATTCAAAACAATGTTTAGCTTTAAAGGCTTTTCACATTACATTTTTTGGTCTGGTGACAAAGTGCAAAACAGTCACTGAGGCATTGTGTGGGTTTTTCTATGGACACAGAGGTTTTACATACAATTGAAAGCACCCCCATTTCTAATAGCCACTCATATCCACACAACACTCGTCACACTTTCAAATTGTCTATTACGACTACCCTGCCTCACCTGCAATCTGACAGATACATCCTGTCAGGAGATAAGTGGGAGGATGAGAGAAGCTAGTGACCCATGTCAGTAGTTCTTTTGCAAAAGTGCCAGTGTGTGTGTGCTTGTTGGGCGCTGAATTCGGGGTGTCCCACTCCGGCACTGTCAGAATAGACAGGGGCGGCGTTGCATTCACACTTCAGCTCAGCCCAGTCAAGCTGAACGCTTGATGGTTCTCATCTCCACACATGCCTATCTCGTTCTGGCTCGTGGCGGGGGACACGTCCTCATGCAGTTTAATGGAGTAGGGAGCATTAGGGTCAATGCTTCTAATAAGTGGATAATGGCTCCGAGTTAGGCCTAACCTCCTGTCTCTTCATTAACACGCGCAATGTTAAAGTGACATTAAGAAATGAGGAGGCTGGACCCATCAGACACTCAAATTGAATTCAGAATATTCTCCTCATTTTTAGAGTGATGGAATTACTCATTTGGTCCATTTTCTGTCCGTGCATTTTGTCCATTACCGACACAGAGCACACAGAGTTCTGGCTAGTTGAATCTGGGAATTCAGTTCAGAAAAATGTGTAACGGTCTGCAGAAAGTATCAGTGGTGAAACATTTCGATCATTCTGTGTTGCTCTCTGGAGAGATTGTGTATGGAGTGTGAAATATGCATCAGCACTGCAGCTGTCCAACACTTCCACTGCGTTAACTGTGCCATGAGGATGGCAGTAATTCCCTTTCGGTCAGCATTACAGGGCTCAGATCAGATTTGGTAGGGATCAGGTGAGGAAAAACTCACAGCCTCATAGTTTCTCACCTCACAGTCCTCCAAGCCCTTTGCTCCCTTCTCTGACATCAGCCATTTTGTTTGCTTGCTCTACTTTCCACTTTTTCTGCATACTTGGTTTCTTTTTACTTCCTGTGTTCCACTCAATTTCTGTGGGAAATGAACATGGGACAGGGATCAAATCTTTTTAGTTGAAAAGAGATTTTTTCTGAGGTTTGAGCCATTTCGCAGCTGTTTTGTCATAATGCTCTTAAATGGATCAACAGAGAGAACCTTTTGCTAGTTTTTTTTTTGAGCCGGATCTCATGTCCGGTATTTCCATCCAGTAAACATCCAGTTTCCTCACAATAGAAAACCTTTAGCTTTTAATTTGTTTTTGAATTATTCCATGTCTTTTAAAGGCAAAAACCTTTAGCCCAAAATCACATACTTGGCCAGGTTTAGGTGTGAAACACAATGCCACTATATGGATCTGTATCTATACCATGATACAAATGTTCATGATACACACAAAACCCAATGCGTGATTTTTATTGTCTCATAAAATTCCATTCCTGAGGTAAGCTTTCTAAAAAAAAGAAGTAAAAATAATAGTGTTCCCCCTATTTGTATCTGTATTTATAGAACACATGATCTGTTCTTTTTTGTATAATGTTTTTGCATTCTGTTACCTAGTCGGTATGGCATCAGTCCTTGCTCTATTTGTTCACTTTTTAGATAAACTGCACTGGGATGACACTTTCTGTTAATTATTGGGATTGGAAAATTATCATTTCTTTCTGCTGAATTTAGATAGATGACACACCAATATATTTTCATTAAATATTTTTATTTAGCAGAAGAGCAATTGAAATTTGCTCTAATTGTATTGTAACACTACACAGTCTTTAATAGAATATTACATTGTTTTTACTACATTTTTCTAGATGCTTGACTCAGGTAGAGGAACACCTTTTTCCTAGTGCTCAGTAACTAGTGCTCAGACAATTAGTCCACACAGACAGAGGCATTACCAGGAATGCTGCATGGCTAGACTGTGATGTATTGATCTGCCCAAGGCAGGAAGAAGGACTATTTGCTTTAAAGTTCAATGGCTCTCCACTACTATTAGTGTTGTAGCCAGTGGAGCAATCGATATGTGGACAGGCCTGGTGTCACCACACATGCTCTCCGTTTAGAGACATTGTAATATATCTGTGACTCAGCTGACCATGCCTGCCGTTGCCTTGTCCAATTCTCAATCTCTTACAGCATTTTAAAGGTGGCCTTTTTTTCCCATTTAGTGGTGCAGTTGAACATGCCAACATGCTTGTGGGAATGTTAGAGGTAATGTCTGACAAAAATGCAACAGAAAGCTAAACTGTTGTCTGTGCAGCTTTGTATATATACAGTATATATATATATATATATATATATATATATATATATATATATATATATATATATATATATATATATATATATATATGTAGAACTTTATGTGTACACACACACAATTTCATATATACATATATATATATATATATATATATATATATATATATATATATATATATATATATATATATATATATATATATATATATATATATATGTATATATGAAATTGTGTGTGTGTACACATAAAGTTCTACTGTCAGGGTCTGGTGTAAGAATATTAATACCCCGAACATGAGGGCCAAGGTTGGGGGTGCAGTGAGATATGTATCCCTTAAGGGAACAGCAAGGGCACAATGTCCTTTTCCCCCGGCCTTGATGGGGGGTCACAGAGAATTTATCATTCTCTTCGGCTTCCTATGACATGATAGTGCACAATTATCACCCTGAATCTTTATCACAAGTCCTATGAAATACTGCAACGTGGCCATTATATAAAAGCTTTGTCATATCAGTGGCCAGCTGTCTCTGCTATTGTGTGAATGCATGCCGTGATGTGTACGCCTTGCCTGAAAATGTTACAGAGATCCACCAAACAGCCCACTACAGAATAATCATCATTATTTTCTCCTTTCCTGTTCAATTAAGCAAGGTCCAATCCAATCCAATCCAATCTAATCTAAGTGTTTGCCTCCAATCCTAGTAGCTGAACTCTGGCTATATTCCCTCCTGCTCTGCATATGCAAACTATATGACTGTGAATACATTTGCATCCTATTCTCTCCTCAGAGCTCGCAGGATCCTCGCTAAAGAAACCAGTTTACATTCCCATGTTCAGCGTGCCATCTGAAGTCAGCCCATTGATTTGTTTAAGGGGAAGGTTGCATAAGAGCCTGGCAAGAGCCTGGCAATCCAACATCTAAATATTTAAGGAAGAGGACAGTGGCATGAGCGAAAGACATGAGCTGCACATGCAGAAAGAGCACAAAGAAGCAGAAGACTAACAAGATCAGTGTTACACTGGAGCAGAGAGAGAGGGGGAGAGAGAGAGAGAGAGAGAGAGAGAGAGAGAGAGAGAGAGAGAGAGAGAGAGAGAGAGAGAGGGAGTGTAGTTCAGAGACACAGTAGTTCCACCTTAGTCCACAAGAGGGAGATGCATGACAATCCTTACACAAAAATGTGGCAAATAAAGACCCTGTTCAAATTACATATACACAAATTACACACTTAAACACAAACACACTCAACCGCAGTGACGGCCACAGAAATAGTATTAGTCATGCATGGTGAAAATGGTGAAAAAACAGATCACATGATCAAATGATTATTCATTATAATTCACACATCTACTGCACACAGACTCCACCTCTCTCTGGCACTGAACATACTGATGTACCCTTATATCATATAGCAACATACTGGAACATAACAACTTCTACATTTGAGATAAAAAGAATATGAATAGGTGTGCATGAACAGAACACCAAAATCACAGAAAACAGCTGTAATGATTACTTTATAATTGCATTATAACTTTGTTAATTATTATTATTATTATTATTATTATTATTATTATTATTATTATTATTATTATTATTATTAAAAGGTTCTATATAATTTTGTCAAATACTCATTTTATATATAAGCTATCAGTACACACACATTATATACAGACACACACACACACATATATTTACAGGTTGCTGTTACAGGTCTATGTTTCCACTGTGTTGTTGTGTGCTATAGCTGTGGGAATTTCCACAGCAAAAAGCTTTACATCATATTTAAAAACCGCTTTTACCTGACAATAGACTAGTGAGGCATAATCCACTTGTTATTTGAAGCTGTTTAAATAATGGTAATTACTGATCTCTTTAGATTTGGACCCTCCAGTAAGATCTCTCTCTCTCTCTCTCTCTCTCTCTCTCTCTCTCTCTCTCTCTCTCTCTCTCTCTCTCTCTCTCTTTCTCTCTCTCTCTTTCATGACACACATTTACTGAGCTTCAGGAGTGTCTGTTGTCTTGCCTTTCATAAACCCATGCCAGATGTCATAGTTAAGTTTGTGTAGAGAGGGGAGAAAAGCACGCTTGAGGCAATTTTGTTGTCACTGATTTTAGATGAAATACGACAATGTTAAAATATTCGACTCCCTCAACAAAGCTTTTACACTATTTTTCCCTCTTTCTTTAAGTATCTGCTACATTTACCGCTGGGGTTGAGTAGCAAGGATGCTACACACCAATTAGAAATCTGTATAAAAACAAAGAGCCTTCTGAGAATATTTGTGTTTTGGAGATTAGAGATTTGATCTTTATAACTGGATAAGCAATCGTTAATTGTATAAATGATTGGAAGGCATAGATTATTTGTATTTTTTAAAAAGAGCTGAACAGAAACCTCAAACCTCAGAAATTTGCTTTGTCATAACCCACAGCATAAAATGCTGACTTGCTGAAAATCCTCAGCTGCACATGTTTTCATTGTGTGCTGTTGTGGTAAATATGACAGCAAAGATAAGCCCTTCTAGATTTTAGAATAGAACCAAAGATCCGTTTAATGTGTAATGAACACATTGTTCATGGTAATTTAATCCCTTCCAGCAGTAGTGGTGTAACAATTGGTGGCTTTAGATTAAGGCTTCGATTTGAAAAGTAACAATTAAAATTGATCAAGGCAACAATCATAAATCGTTTTTCACTGTTGAAAGTTGAGCAGAATTCAAAAAAGGACAGAACACCAAAGTGTAAAAAAATTTGTTTTTAAATTGATTTCTTTAAACTGGCTTTTCTCATAATTCTTCTCTATCAAATAGTTCTTTTCTATCATCATTCACAAATTAATTAATCATTGAAGGCTGATAAATCAAATCTTACACTAGAGTATCATAGCAATACAGTATTATATACTATATCTGCCTTGTATGGCAGGGAACATGATCATGCTCAAAGTGGACACTACTATAAGGGAATACTGTTGCCATGAAGTAGTGTATTGTGTATGTGTTAAAATAACACCCACATTAATACCAGGACATTGTCCAGAGCATCACATTGCCACAGCTTCCCTTCTTCCTATAGTGCATCTTGGTGCCATCTCATTCCAGTTCAGGTGATGTAAAAGAAATGATTCATCAAACCACGTCACCTTCTTCTATTGCCTCATGGTCCAGTTGTGATGCTCCTGTGCTCTCTGTAGGTGTTCAGTGTACAGAGGTCATCACAGGCACTCTGACTGCAACTACACAGCCACATACACAGCAAGCTCAGATTCTCTCTGTGTGTTCTCACACCTTTCTATCATAGCCAGCACTTAATTTTTCAGAAATTTGTGCTATAGTAGCTCTTCTGAGGGATCAAACCAGACTGGCTAGCCATGATTCCCCACACACATCAGTGTTTTGGGTTTTCATGACTTTCATGGGCTTCTTGGACAACCTTCGGGAGGTACTAACCACTGCATACTGTGAAAACCTCATAAGAACTGCTGTTTTGGAGATACTCTGCTCCAGTCATGTAGCCATCATAATTTGGCCCATTTAAAGCCACTCAAATCCTTATGCTTGCTCATTTTTCCTTCTGACAACACATTAACTTTAGAACTGAGCATTTGCTATTTTCCACCTCTTGCCACTGTAAAGAGATAATCAATGTTCACTTCACCTGTCGGTGGTTTTAATGCAACACAACTGATCTGGATCTTTATTCACATGTATAGGGCAAGTAATTTTTTTTCTCATTTGAATCTCCTATGAATATTTCATTTTCACATTTGATCACATAATTCACACAATCAAATATTCATTTAAGAACATGTCGCTCAAAATTTATGTGATATTTCTGTAAGAAAGAACTTAAAGAACAAGGGGGTAGTGGGAGAACCCAGAACTTTTCAGCAGGTCCATGTGTAAATTCCTCCCTCCCTCTAAGCTACACACTATACGCTTTATTGTAGTTAAGGAATAATTTACAGGTACTTACTAAATAACATGTTTTAAGATGGATAGGAACAGAATAAATGTCAGAGCATCATTCCTTTTCATTGAGGTCACAAATTATGTGTTTTAAAAACAAAGCATGATCCATTCTACAAAAACCTTTAAAAAGATTTATTGAGTGCTGAAAATAATTAGAATTATATTGTGTGTACAATATATTAATTCTGTACTGTAAAAAGCTATACAGTCCAGCTGTATTGAATTTTTTTGGGAATGAACTGTTGCTCACATTTACATGAACTGTTTGCTTAACTGTTCTGGTTCATTGATTTCAGAGTTCAATTAGTTCACTGAAACCATGCACAGCATTTAACTTTCATTTCACCAAGAGTCGTTCTGGCTAATTTCCTCAGCGTGCTTTGGGGTGGTACGGTTCTGCTTTAGTGCATGTAGCAAACAAATGAAATCATGCTGTAATCAGTTTTGCATGGCTCTAAAAATCACATTGCTTATATTGTTGTCTGTATCGATGTAATTTCCTTCGAAACTATTTCCGTATTAGTGCCTAGTCCCGAATACATGTGTCTATAATTACACGAAGTGATGCATTTGTCTACTTGGAAATTGGTCAGAATTAATAGAACCTCACTGATTGTTGAAAATGGGAAGGTTTGCAGTGTAAGAAAAACATTCAGGATAATTATGTCCAAGTGCAACAAGAATAGGCCAGGAGCACCTGTATAAGCACCTACTGTCAGGCTGTTTGTCTGGTTGTTAGTTAATGTACTTCATTTTATTTGATTATTGTACTTTTTTTTTTGCAGATTATATATATATATATATATATATATATATATATATATATATATATATATATATATATATATATATTTGGTCAGCAAAACCTTTTCCTAAAAAATGTTTATATATTTATATATAGACCCCTTGGAGGGCCAAAGGGTGTGTAAGGACAAAACTGTGTAAGGTGAAATCAGTGCCATTACTTTTTATATCTGTAAATAACGCTGTGAGCTACTTTGAAACGTCGCAAGGAAAAGATCCATATGTTTATCAGATTTGTGAAATAATGAAAACTGAGTTCTGGAAAAAAAAAAAGAGGGAGGAGTTTTGGTGAAATAAATTGTTATTGTGTTTAAATTTTCTGCATATAATAATAATAATAATAATAATAATAATAATAATAATAATAATAATAATAATAATAATAATAACATATGTATTCTTCTTCTTCTTCTTCTTCTTCTTCTTCTTCTTCTTCTTCTTCTTATTATTATTATTATTATTATTATTATTATTATTATATAAAACCGCTACAGGATTTTCAAAAGAACCATCTCACTTGGATTCAGGGAACCCGAGTAGTTTCTTTTCCAAATGGTTTATAAAGAAATATTTTGGAGTTAAGTTATAGAACATTTTAGGTTCTATATAGAATCATTTCTTTTAAGAGTATAGATACAGTTACAATGCCAATTGTTTAAATTGTATAGATTTTATTTCTTTGTGTGACATGGTGGTGGTAGAATTGTCATCTGTCCTGGGTTCAGTCAGGAGCCCAGGTTACTGTTTGTGTAAGTTTTGTGTATATGAATAAACTTACCTAATATGTTTTCCTCCAAAACATATTAGTAGGTGGATTGACTACTCTAAATTTCTGCTTGGTGTGTGTGTGTGTTTGTGTCTGTATAATGGACATCCCATGCAGGGTGTTTTCCCACCTCACACCCCATGATATGCTCCAGATCCACCTTGACTAGGATAAAGCACTTACTGAAGACAAATACATGAATAGACCTTTATAAATAGTTATTATTTACAGTTAATCACTGATTTTCTTACATTAGTTGAAGAACGGATGTGTGTGCATGCTTTGTTTTAAGATGGATGATACTGAAAAGGGATTGAAACATTGTACGTCTGCGCCGTATTTTATCAAGTTTCTTTTATTAGTTTAATTTATGGGTGAGCAGGTTTACGTGACCTGGCGCTGCTATAAACACCATTCATCAAAATACATTATTATAATGAAGGTGTTTTCAAATGTGTATTAAAGGGAATAAAAGGAGGCTTAGTGTAGCTGGCTACAGCAGTTTGCATGGTGAGATAATGAATAGCTAAGTGAGCCTTTTCTTTGCCAAAAGCAGATGAGGAATGCAGAAGAGTGCACTATATATTTAACAATAAGTAAGATTAACCTCAAGTGAAGAACAGCATGTAGCAGAGGTGAGCTGATGTAAAAGCATCAGAGAGAGAGTGAGAGAGAGAGAGAGAGAGAGAGAGAGAGAGAGAGAGAGAGAGAGAGAGAGAGAGAGAGAGAGAGAGAATAAAGTGTAGAAAACAGTTAATCTTCTATTAATTAAATTTAACTAATAGTTTAAACTTTACTGCATATACACATTATTATTAACTTCTCTAACCCTAACCCTCAAAATGATTGTTTATTTGAGTAAAATTACGGTTTGAGATTCTGTCCTTTAATGCTGCTGTATACAGTAATCCTCACCTCTCTGTAGTAATCCCACATTGCGCTGTTGTGTGTAATTTGTGGACATCTCGTATGCTTAGACTCCTTTGTGACTCTTTGCTTGTCCTCATCAGTCACAAAGAATCTCACCCAGGCGTCTTCAGTACCATTTGCTAATCAAGGCTAAAGTGGCAGATTATAAATATAACAGAAGAAAAATGATACATGTAGGAGACCTCATTGAGGAGCATTACGTGGGGATTTATTATGGTACTTAGACAGGACGGAAAGGTTGTGACTCAGGGCAGGTGGAGGACAACCGTGTAGCTGAGAGAGAGAGAGAGAGAGAGAGAGAGAGAGAGAGAGAGAGAGAGAGAGAGAGAGAGAGAGAGAGAGAGATGAGAATGGCTGGCATCTTAGTTCCAGCTCCATTATACTAGTGGAGTTTTCCATAACCATCTGTTCTTTACCCCCCAGGAGGCTGAGCCCCGTACCAATCCAGGGCGTCTCCCTGCCCGTCTCTGTCCTTCCTCCAACAGACACACCATTCATACATACATGATGTGAAGTGCTGACATGCTCTTGCAAAAGAGCAAAAATATCTCTTTTTAAAAATATTATAAAAAAAAGATGCAAAATATCATGAATCAAAAGTGACAAATCTAACCTTTTTTTATAATGGGACATTTCATATTTAACAGTGTTCAATAAATAATCTAAAAATGTGGCCTGGTAAAAGGTGCTTGTTGTTTTTGTCTTGGGTTTTGTCTATGCATTTTGAATTAATGCCCATTACTGTTCCTTTCAGATCTCAGCGTATATACAGCAGTCGGCATGGCACCGCATTTTTGAACCGTTCTGAAACCTTTTTTTGTCACAAATTCTGACTTCGGTGCCATTTCTTACCTGATGATTTTCTCAACCTGACATGAAAGGAAAACTAAAGACTAACAGTGATTAAACTGAAAGAGAGTAATGGCTCAAGCCATTTTACACACATTCACAGTCTTAGGAAAGAGTGATAGCTTCATTCCATTTCTATCCTGATGCGTATTTTCTAAACGGAGTGCATTAGGATTTGGTAAGAGGGATGTTGACAGAAAATCAAACGTGCCACTGAGCCGGTGGCCCATAATGGAGACTTAGCTCTACTTTACACACCTCCAAGATCGATGATTTACTAAACAATCAAGCTGCTCATAAGAGCTTGTTATTTTGCCTCATAATAGGTGTTACAGCTTTTCATCATTCCTCCATGGAGGTAGTTGAGGCTGTGTACAGCAGCGGTGATCATCCTGAAGGAATGACTGCATGAAGGAAGAATGACATGTCAGTTGAGTCAGTGTCATTTCTGACTCAACTTTTGAGTTTGATGCGTTACTGAGAACTGAAATACTTGTGTATTTAGCTGTGCAAATATGATACATGCTCAACTCTGTTCATCTAATCCTTTTACCTGTATTGTGGCTGTGTGTATGTGTGTGTATGTGTGCATATGTGTGTACAACTGTAATTTTAATTAAATGCTTAGTGTCCATGTGTATTTATACAATCATTGTGTTGTTGTTCTTCATGAGAAACTATTCAGCACACACTTACTGTATAACACAATGTACCAAAAGGTCTTTACATTTAGCATATATGTATCTCAACCTTAGGAAGACTAAGGAATGCAGTATAAAGTGTGTGTGAGTGGGTGGTGTACACATTAATGGATTAGGGGTTAGACAGAGGGTGACAGTAGTTCATGTTATAAAATTCCTTCCCTGGAAACTGGATAAAATAAGTCTTTCATCAGCCGTGCAAACGGAATGGTGCTAAGTCTGAGGCTGTAGGAGGACTGAAGAGTGTGTGTGTGTTTGTCTTTTGAGCACCTTACATGTAACACATTCAATTTAGAGATGCCAATCAGCCTACAACTAATGTCTCTGGACTAGAGGAGTAGATGAGGATACCAGAGAACCTGGCAGAAACCATATAAATTTAAGATATATACATATTGACAATTATTTTTTATTCATATGTTATATATACACATGTATGTATATATGTATGTATGTATATATGAATGTATGTATGTATGTATGTATGTATGTATGTATGTATGTATGTATGTATGTATGTATATATACAAAAACACTCATTAGTTGAATCTCAGTGTTTATTGAGATGTACAGTAGGTATGTGTGGGGGTCGTTAGGGGTTTTAGCACAGAAAAGCTGCCTGGCTATGAGCCGCTACAGAGCACGACTATGACCGAATTGTGTCATTCTAGGTTTTCTACTTTGTGCAGGCTGCAAACAGAAGTGTAAGAAAACCACAGAAAATACAAAAGAAAAGCTGATAAAGCCTGGCGGATTGGATTATGTCAGATTTTGGCCTGTTTCTGGTTTTATAGGAAAGATTTTTTGCTCTTTTATCAGCTTCTGCCTTCCAGCTAAATGAGTTAGACAGAGAGCTGAGCAATGATACTCACTATAGGAGCTGATGCTCCTTCAACACACACACACCTCTTCCAAATTCCAAATATAAGCACATTATGTATTTATTAGTATTCATTTTTCTATCATAAATCATGACCTTGACATTTGTGTTATTTTCTCATATTACATTTTTTACTCTTTCCCTTTTGTAAAGAACATTACATCACATGAATTTCCCATAGCTAAAGATAGCATGTCATATTTTCACCCTTTTTCTTTCTTTTGCAAAGAGGTATTGATGTCTGATTAGTCGTTTAATGCCCAACATGCTAATTACCTGATAAAAACAAGAATAAACACTGAGGAAAGTGTTGGCTCTTCTTGTGAAAGTCTTGCTAATTTCTTTCACTTTTAAACAGACCGTTTAAAAAAACATCAATGTCTTAAAGTTGTTGTGATATAATGGTTTGTTACTTTCTGTTGAAATTTAAAGAATTCAAAGTTTAGGAAGGATTAAACTTACCTCCAGATTGTCTAAGGCAGACATTCTCAAATGTTTTGCAGCCTCTGTATATTGTAAAAGTCAAAGAACCTCTCTGATTTATTTAAAGAATATAAATGACCTCTTTAAATATTACACCCATTATTATATCCTTGTGTTTTCCAAATAATTTTTATTTGAAATTTAGATCCAGGTTGATATTATATACAGGCTTGTTTTTGATTTTTTTTTTAGTGTGAGGTTTGGATTAAACTCATTTAATTGAAGCGATGATTCAAAACAGGCTTATATTTACAATAACTCAGTTACATTTCTAATATCCATAATGGTGAGTTGTGATTCCACTTAAAAAAAAAAAGAAAAAGAAAAAAAAACACAAACCGCTTCCTGGATTCCTGTGGTTTCCTGGACACTCTTAAAAACTGTGGATGTGAGGAACATCTTTATAATAAGATAATTATTATTTTATCCTAGACAAAAAAAAAAAAAACTCTATTAAGATGGCAATAAAACCAACGAAAATAGGTTTATTTGCTTTAAAGACCCTTAATTAAAGGAGTGGATGTGTTTGAGTTTGCAGTGGTCTGGCGTTCATGATGAGAAAGCTCCGTACATGATGTTGTGACACACGCTGAAGTAGTGCTTTAACACCTCTTACTGCAAGCGGATGGTGTGAACAGACCTCCAATGTCAGCTAGTTAAAATCAGCCGAGTGAAGAAGCACCACTGCTGAAGCTCTAGTGCATTTACTGCACATTTACAGCCTGATAGTGGCTCAAGTGCCAGATATCAATTTAGACCATCTTCACTTGTTAGATTTTATTATTTTGTAGGATGCGGATATGAAACGATATGACATTTTAAACACAGACTAGTTTGATAGTTCACTTTATCTCAAACACAACCTTATTCTCCTATTTATATTCTACTTACCATAAAACAGTCATTTCTGGACTTCACTAAGTCTTGTTTTTGTTATAGCTGCAGGCAGAAATGCTTTATTTTTTTATTTTTAAATTTGATTCAACTTGCATGTTTTTTTAATTATATATATATAATAATATATATTTGTATATCTTTTATTATTAGAAAACTAATTGAATTGGTGAAATTGCAAGCACATGATTGTCATTTTAAAGGCCTTCCAGTGAGGACACATGTATTATGATGTCACAACCAAATCCAAACTTAAAAAACATTTTAAAATTCCAAACTGGCTTGATTTTACTTTAAATTCCTAGCTCCAAAAGAAAAACCTCTCTTTACTCCAGACCGTTTAAACCTGCATTCAGCCTGAGTACAGCTTAGTAAAAACTCCAATAAGCAGACAACACACTTATAAGTTATGTTCTCAAAATTAACTTTGCCACTCTCCCGCACAGATTTATAGGCACTCACAGAGATTCCTGAGTCAGTATTCATAAACACAACTTCAGAAGAAGTCACAAGCTGCTATCAGGCTGGAAGATGATCCTCCGCTGCTTGTAAATGAACATTGATGTTCATTCAGTTTATAGACAATTTAATATATTGGAACTAACATAATTTTACCACCTACATTAATATTTTATGGAACATTGTATATTATGACATTGAGTCAAACGTTTTCATGATGTACACTTTATATCTTAAAGTGGGCTGTCTGCTTTTATTGCTGTCACTGAGAAGTTTGTGGAAAAGGCTTATGTCAGAAAGTTATTGCGTGGCTTCATGTCACACCTCTGAGGATTTGTCGGACATGAAGGTATTTTTTCAGGAGATGTGTCTAACCAACAAGAATGTCCATCACCACCCTTATGATACTGTGTGTGTGTGTGTGTGTGTGTGTGTGTGTGTGTGTGTATGTGAATGTGAGAGAGAGAGAGAGAGAGAGAGAGAGAGAGAGAGAGAGAGAGAGAGAGAGAGAGAGAGAGAGAAACTCAATAATGTCTATTTTCTTTATATTTAATATTCATATTAATATTTATATTTAACTTCCTGTTTTTCATGTACAGAAAAAATGGTACTAGGCTTAATCGCTTCTTATTGTTGACGTGGAACCTCCTAACTATCCACCTTTTCTAGTTTAACATGTACAATATGTTTAGCCTGGAAACGTGCACTTTAAAGATGTAACCTTAACCTTTTACCTTAATTCCATTAACAGTGAGTAACTGATTCATAACAATTATTGCCTGTTACATACATTCCAAGTACACCATATCCTAGAGAAAGATTCATATTAAAGATGCAAAGGATGAGAGGTAGCCTTGAGGGCATCACTCCAGTGACAAGGAAGTGTGTAAGTACATTGTACAAGTACATGCCTGACCCTGATCCTTTGGTGTTCCATTTCTTTAGTGTTTTGTTATTAATATTAGACTACATTCTTATAATAAATATTTCAATAAAGAACGTAAAATGTTCAGATATAGTGTGAAGCAAGTGATACATTTCATTTTTTTTAAGAGTTTATTGCAAACAAACCCAATGGGGTTTTTTGAATACAAGGTGGACGATTATTTTAAAATCATTAAAGGGTTCTTCTTCTTCTTCTTCTTCTTCATTTTTGTATTCTTATTATATGCAAATCATAATAATGTGACCGAATTGTGTATCGTATTGATTACAGTATGTTCAGGTTAATTACCTACTACAGCTTCAACATAGAGACATTTTTTTGGGGGGGGCAAAACGTTCTACAGGACAAGAAAACTAGGGTTCGATATACAACTGTACAAAAACTCTTTTCTATAGACCTTGATGTCTTTTTCTGTTTCTGTAAGTGTGTGTTTGATAGAGGTAGGTTTTTAAATCTTTGTGAGGATAATTTTTCATTTTTTTAGATCTAGGGGTATAGCATTATACAGATGCAATTTAATAATTATGTCGATAAAAGGTCCTCACAATGATAGTAAGGCAAATGTGTGTGTGTGAGTGTGTGTGCGTGTATATGTGTGTGTGTGTGTGTGTGTGTGTGTGCCTGTGTATACCAAATGCCTCTTTATCCACATGCTTTATATGTGAGAGTGTATCTCGATCCCAAAAAAGCCTACAGCTCCTGTCGGGGAATCTGTAGCAATCTGCCGTCTCTCTTGGGGGAAGTGAGACATGAGATTGATGTCTGGAAGGAGGAAATGACACCTTTAGCTGGCTTTGCCATTTGAAACCTTTTCAAACCCAAGTGATCTCCTTCATTTTATCCTCACAGGGATTGACTTGAAACAGCCTCAAAGGCCAATAAACAGAATGAATTTTGAACGTTTTTTCCCCCTGCCTTTGGAAAACAGCAAATTTTTTCTTAAATACTAAAACTCGGCTGTGTGAGCATCTGTTTCTCTGCTGTAACACAAAGGGTTATGAAGCTGGAGTTGCCTTGGGGATATCATAAGCACTTTTGAAGCAAAGTACCTGAGATTCAGTGTGAAATCAATACCTACAACAAACTGTCACTTTTATCATTTGTCAGCTTGCAGATTCGTTTTAGAGAAACAGAAACACTCCTTTCTGCCGACAGAGAGGGAATGAATGACTTCAGAGAAGCTTTCTCCTTAATAATCTGTGGGAGTTTTTTTTTTTCATATATGCCGTACATCTGGTTTGATTTACACGATTTGTTAGCACACATCTATTTTTTTCTTTGCCAGTGGCATCAGGCATCACCTTCTGCCACTTTAGGTCATTATATGGCATTTTGCCACACTACTTTCCCCAAACAATCAACTGCAATGATATAATATGACTTTACTGCCTGGGAACAAGATGTTAGAGTAAAAATAAAACACCCTGCACTCTTTGAGTCAGGCCACTCTGTCCTCTTTTTTTTTGACAAATCTGAGGTTTTCATGGACTTATTTCTTCTGAAAGAGGAGAGAGAAAAAGGAGGAGAGAGAGTCAGAGAGAAAGGGTGTGAAAGGGCCACCTCTACATTCCTCATTGAGCTTGGCCACTCTTTGAGCTGTGAACCCTTGAGCTGTGAAGTCCATTTGAGTCCACACCAGGAGCTGTGAGGCCCTAATTGTCTCTAATTGATAGGGAGGTGTGGAGGTCTATTCTGCGTGCATAGGCTCGGAGGTAGTGGGCGAGCGAGAGGGAGAAGGATTAAGAGTGTGAAGGAGGATGGGTGAGAGCGGTTGCAGGCCTCAGTAGTAATGACTCATTAAGTTTTCCTGGTTTTGTGTGGCTCGGCTCATTATAGCCTATAGAGGCTAGAGAACAAAGCTAGCTGGAGGTAGGAGGTGAGTTTAAATAGTTGGAGCTCAACAGTAGAGCACAAAGCAAGGACAAAGAGCTGAATGGGACTTAGAACAGATGCAATAAAGGTGGCAGATGCTACTTTGCACTTTTTTGTGTGGAGAAAATGATTTCAGATGGTGGCTGCTTTCTCATTTATGTAGTGATGAAATGGGGGAAAGAGCTGTATTGATTTTAACTTACATTTAATGATTCTATAATCTCAACTAACACTAATTAATTACAATTGCTTCAGAAGGTGAATTAATATATGAACACCTTCACAATATGATGAATGATGCATATGCTGAGATGCTTTTCAACGTTTCAGTGATTGGAGTTACATTTACCTGTAAATGTCAATTTTAAACATGGGTAAAAGTGTCCTTCAAAAACAACAACAACAACAACAACTTGTGTACATATTCTAGATAAATAGCAAATAATTTAAAGATAAAGACAATAAAAAAGCAACTACCTAATAACTTTTTCTTTAAATCCATTTAATATGAATTAAATATTTTATTTCCATGTTATCAATTCAAATTATTTATTTGTCTTTAGTGTATTTTGACATCCTACAACATTCACATTCGACCCTGTTCTCTAAACATATTCACCCCTATGAAATATTTGGAATATTCCACAAGTTGCAGGTTTAACAGGAAGTTGCATCATCCAAAATTCTCAGAGATCAGGCAGAAAAAAAAAGTTCTCTCAATGTTTGTTTTCCTCACTATTTACCATAATGTTTACTAAGTCTCACACTACTGTCACCAAAAGAATGGACTTAAAGTAAAAAAAAAAGTAAAAGGCAAAATGTAAACAATTAGTAATAATAATAATAATAATAATAATAATAATAATAATAATAATAATAATAATAATAATAATATTTTCTCTAATTAGAATGGGCTTAATGTCTGTTAACTGTTTATAATAAAAATAAATAAATAAATAAATAAATAAATAAATAAATAAATAAATAAATAAATTCATCTGAACCTGTTTTGTGTCATTCTCCATCCATTTATCTTCAAAGCCCACTGTAGTACTAGTACATACACTGGGAGTCTCGGACCTCTGTGCTCTGTGAACAATATGAATATATGCACATTTAATACACATTTTAGCACATTATTCTTTCTTTTAGAGTATAATTGCTTTTAGTTTAGCCTTAGCTGTTAATTAATATATTAACTAACAACCGTGTTCTAACCATGTCATTATTCATGCATGAATTCATAAGAATCATAGTTAACTCCTTATTAGTTTGTGATTGGTACATGCTTTAACTCATCATTAGTTCATATTTAAGTAAGTATTAATTCAGGTATAAGTGCAGGATTATTGGCGTACTGTTGGTGTTATGGGTTACTATTACACACACAGTTACATACATATTAGTTTCTTAACTTAAGTACAGCTAGATTTTTAATCCTAATATATTCAGTTACAGTGAGAGAATTCAACTCAATGGCTAGACATTTTTAAGTATTTGGTTTCTGATTAGTAATGTCACATAGACACAGAGTGCTATAAGGTGTACTATAGAGTGTTTAAGGCATACAGTATGTGCATACCTGTCCCTGTACCACCCCTAGCAATTTCCCTGAAAGGTGAGAGTCAGTAAACATATCATTTGTGATCCTGTAACCCTTTTCCCCATTTCATCTTTTTGATGGAATAAAATTGTAGACTGACACGCCCCCTGGCCTCTTAGTCAGCTTTCAGTCGAGAGCGGGAAAGAATGAGTGAACGAGTGAAAGGTGCAGAGAGGGAGATGGAATGGCCCTGGCTCGGCTGATCCATAACAGTCATTGCCTGTTACATACATTTCAGGATCCATTCGGGCTCTGGAGATAATCGAGCTGGCCGACAGTTTCCCCCGCAGCCCAAAGGATTTATGATAGCACTGTCAAGAAAATGAGCCGGAATGACACAGTAGCTGACTTTAGCTGCAAATAATGTGATAGGCCGTACAGTGGTTGTGCAGCAGCTGCTGTCATCGCAGGTAATAGGCTATAAAGAAGGCTGATAGCAATACCTGTCATTGCTTAATGGCTGACTTCACTGAAGAGCTTTTGTGGCCTTTAACATGGAGATAATAGAAGATACAACAAATTTTACAGCTTCCCGCCTTGCATTCATAATTTATCGACAGGCAACAACTGCACAACAAGGACAACAGCGCTTGGCTTCGTGTTGGAGAAGGAGTTCGATGGGTCACTCTGACAGCAGAATGAATGAGTTGCTGGGCAGAAAATGATAGAGCTTCTTGTCCACAATTGCTCTTCAAGAACAAGGATGACAGCAGGAGCAAATAGAAACCTCAGCAGTTTTTTTTTCTTCTTGTGATTCATTCTTACAAGGAAAGTAACTTTAGGAAGGTGATCTTCAATTTGTGTCTCCTCTTCACGAACATACTTTACAAAGAACGTGGACTTTTATAGGATTATATATATATATATATATATATATATATATATATATATATATATATATATATATATATATATATATTTTTTTTTTTGGTAGTATTTTGGTAGATGCTAGGTTACACTATAGCTTTTTTCAAGGACATCACTGTTCCTGCAACTTTGATCAACTTTAAATTTAAGTTAAAATGTGTCTAATCTAAACTGAACCAGTCTAATCTAAACATATTAAAATAAACAACAAATAATCTCTATCTAACTCTAATTAAACACTAGACTCCAATACATTTCAATTTCATCACAATGAGTACAATTTAAAGTCAATCATCTCAAGTCAAGTCTAAACATCTTATCCAATTTAAAAACAAAACACAGCTATACTCAATACGAAATCACTGCTATTCTAGTGATCTAATTCAGTGTAAGTCACATCTAAGGTAACTGAACTTAATCTAATTAAATCATATTTGAACTCACTCACCTCTCATCTAGTGTAATCTAATCCAGTTGAATGTAATGTAATCTAATCTGAATCTGGTCTAATTTACTATAAAGTAAATGTACATTTATATATATATATATATATATATATATATATATATATATATATATATATATATATATATATATATGTGTGTGTACACATAAGACACATGTGTGTGTTTTGAGTACTGATTACTGGTTGCAGTGGTAGAATACCAGCTGATTACTTCTAGAATATCAGCTGATTACTGGTTGCAGTGGTAGAATACCAAGGGATTAAATGTGTATCTGTGTTTTAAATCGTTGCTACATGATATAAAGCAGAAACCCCTTACCCTCACGTACAGTCTTAAGAATCCGCACCTTTCCTTGTAACCCGGTGTGTGTGTTCATGTGTCTCTCTATAACAGGTCAGCCTCATATATCACCATCCTTCATTAAAAGTGCTAGCAGCCACAGTGTGGCTACATAAACACAAAGGTCTAGGCCATGCTCTCTTTCTCACCTCTCACTAGAGGACTTCAAAGTAACTCCACACACATGGCTTTCTGATGAATGTTCCCATCTGCCCACCTGATGTATGTCTCCATCGCCCCCCAGTCTGCCCCAGCCCATCCACAACCTCTGCTGTGAGCAGCCATTTGTTAGCGGTTAGCACTAGCCTGCATCTGGACCCCCTCCCCGACCTAATTCAGCATGCGAGCCCATCAATCCTTTTAACACAACACTTGGGCAAAGTCGTTGTGGCACACGTTACTAATGCTGCCTATTATTAACTCTATTAAACATAACGCTGCGCAAGTAGATCTCTGAAAGTGGATTGTTTGGCCACACATTCGTATTAGAATCGAGAGTCAATTTATGAACAGCATGGTTTTAGCGATGAAGTGGTTAGTGTTGGGATAATGGATGAGAGGCTGAAGAGGAGAGACTATTTAATTTCACTAACACAGATTCAAATGCACAGCAATCCATTAGGCATTTATTTTAGAAAACATAATATTTTTTACAAAACACTTAATTTGTTTTACTTGCGCTTTGAAAGGACCTTATGTAGCTTATGCTTTTATTTTTCATTTGCATTATACACCATATATGCCTGCTTATTCATTCTTTTATCTAATCAATTCAGCAAAACTGGAACAACAACAAGAAAAATCTTTTGTTAAGACTTAACTTCCTGTTCTTAGCTGATGGAAATGAAACCTGATGTGCTCTTCTACTGTTGAAATACATCCGTCTTAAGGTTTGTTATCTTGTGATTTTTTAGATGTTTTTCGGCTCATCACGGTTATAACGAGGGATTATTTGAGTTTCTACAAACTTCCTGGATTAGTACTATGAGCAGTGTTGGTCAGTTTGAATGAAATTTCAACAAATAATCCCAAATGCTAGCAAATTCTAAATCTGTAAACAGTTCCAGGTCAGGAGACTGACAATCAAGATATAATAAGTGACGCAAATACAGTGGAACAGTGGGCTAAACGGTGGAACCCAGATAAACCTTCTGTTCTCAGCTGACAGGAGTGGAACCTGATGTGCTTTTCTGTTGTTCAAACCCATCTGTCTTAAAGTGTGCCATGTTGTCAATCTTAGATGCTTTTCTGCTCAGATGCTTTTCTGCACTGGTTTTAATTAGTGATTAGGTGACTTGCCATAGATTTCCTGTCGTTCCAATCTGGGACCAATTCTCACCCAAATCAGTGATATTAGTGGATTTATTTGTTTTTTTTCTGATGTTTGAAGTGAACTGCAGAAAAAGCTATTGACTTGTATACGTAAGATTTTATGCATTCAACTGCTGCCACATGATTGGCCGATGATACAGAAACTTTATTTATCAAGTGGATTTGATACTATGATCAGTGTGTGTGTGTATCAGATTAAATACAGGTTCATATGTTTGAAAGAAAGTTCCAAAATGCTTCACAAAAGGTGACACAAATACACAAGAACACTGGGATACACCAGGTGAAAGCAGAAAGCAAACTTGTAAACATAAAGCTTGGAAACATCAAGAAACAAGTAACTGAATGACTGCAAAGTGCGTGTATGTGTGTGTGAAAACAGGTGAGTCTCATCAGAAGTACCAGAAACGAGGAAGTGAGTATGCATTAAGAAGCATTGAATTCACAAGGTGTTGAACGATGCATGTTGGGAAAATAATTCATAGTTTCGCATTGATCCCCTGGTGTGTCTCTCAAAGATGTTAAAACCTACAGCACTCAAAGCCATGGATAAAGATGATGTCTTTTATTAGTAATATTGCCCTAAAATGCCACAGTGTTTCAACTGTGCAGTGACTGACTCCTCACTATGTGGTCACCTTAACTGTGAATACGGTCCATTAAAAGGAGCATTAAAAGGGCTGCTGTTTGTAAAGCAGAACATGATCCAAGCTTTCATAAAGTTCCCCAAATCTCAATTTTTATAGCTACATGTGTCAAATATCACATCAGTAATGTATACTGCTGTATGATAATAAATTCTGAATAATAAAAAATGTTTATAGGAAAATGACTGAATTCACTTGGGCAGTATTTTGTTTTTTTCCCCAGCTAAAGTAATTAAGCATGGCTCCTCTCGTTAACTGGACAATGTCCTTTGTACTACGCTGATGCTTTATCAGGCTGTGCAACATCACCTCTGAATTGCTTTGTCAATAAACTTGCCGAGCTTGACTTGACTTCGACATCTCATGCTGACTGACGGGCAGGAGATGGCTGATAATTCAAAGAAATTGGAAGTGTGAAATCTTTAAGGGCCACTTCTTAGCGGTGCCAAATGCCAGGGTATCTCTCCATCAGCACGCTGCTCTCACAAGACCTGGCATTGTTAATGGTGGCCTGTCTGTCCGTCAAGTCCCTGCTTCTGCAGGGATTTATCCCCTGTTTTCCTCCTTATCTCTGCTGGCTGGATGGGGCCTGGAGGCAACAACAGGTTGTGTGTGTTTTATGTGTGTGTATGAGAGAAATTGGATTGAGAGGTAGCAGGGCTACAATTTTCTTTTCACTCTCACATTTCCTCTTGGTTTTATATTTGGGATTTGGAGTTCTATCCTGGTGGTTATCTGACTTCCTGTTCACTTTGTCCTCCAAGATCTTAACCATGAGATCTATGATTCAGTAGAAGGCATATTTAAGGGCCTTTAACAAATACACCACTGTGTTATTGAAACCTTAGATCTGAAATCAGAAGGTGTTGATTAATTTTCTATAACAGCAGTTCTAGATGTCGTGCCACCTGTAATGAAAATGGCAGGTTTAGATAAATTCCCACTGTGTAAAAAAACACAGAACAAAAAAGGATTCCATTTAGCTGAGGTTTACCATAATCTGAGGTTAACTATTTCTAGTGTGAAAAGCTCTCCTGTTACACATTTCCCACTGCTCATACTTTACCCGGGGAAAGAATGAATCCAGATTATTCATAAACCGACATTTCACAATTTATATTCCTAAACCCTAGCTTTACATTCTTATTTCCATATTTGTGCCATCAACAAAAATGATTGGAATAGAACAGAGCATGAATGGTGAATAAACGCTAGCCAAGGTTAAAAAGAGGGTTCAGAATGACAATAAACCGAGATTAAGAGCAGTATAACAAGCCCTAACATGTAGCAAAATATTTCTTCCCTAATATATCTTGCTTGCTGTGACAGACTGCAAATCAAATGTAGGCAATGCTTGTTAAAGTCAAATTAACATGTGGAGTGAAAAATACAAGAGAGTATATAATTTACACAAACCATCAGTGTTAACAGTTGGAGATATCCGAGTTAAACCAAGTTAATTTCTAAAGCGATCAGTTAATCAAAGGAACAATTTTATCCTTACACATTCACACCATTTGTAAATTGGATTCAGTGCCCCAAGTTGCTTGTTAAAAAAATAAATGTCTGCTCTTTTGTTATTCTTGCACTTATGCCTAACTTAGTGTATTTCTCTAAATGACACTGTAAATGTTAATGATTGTCATTAGCATGCTTTCTGTAACATTAACTGTTGTGTTGAGGAGAAAGCGTGCAGTGTTCGCACAGGATAAAAATGCAGCAGGAGGAATGCTGAAGCTGCGAGTAATCAGCTAGACAGCATTTATCCAGAAATCCTCAGAGTAGAATATTTTTTATAACAAATAATTAAACCTTGATTACAAGTCTAAAACATTTTGCATCAGCATGGCCTTTTTGCTTTGATATGCAAGTTCGTAATCTTTCTGGGGTCAAAAGCTTTCTGGAGCGTATGTTTCGAAAAGGAGTGTGTGTGACAGTGCGATGCTGCTGTTCTACAATATCCGAATCATTTATTCACATACTTTAAGCACGGCATGGATTTCCATAATCTGTGGGAAGTTTTTGTTCTGCAGTGTCTTGTAAATTTATTGTAATATGTTGTTTTTGGCACAATTAAAGCAAAGTGAACAAATGTTTACTTAAAATAGCCAAACATGTTGTGCTGTGTAGCGACTGTTGACCAGCATCATCATATTTCTGCATCACAGCTGAGTTTGTCTCTTGACTGAATTCTATCCCAGGTCCCTATATTGTCCCAGGTAATGACAGTGGAGTAAAGTGCACTGTGTCTGTTCATCTATCTACCAACCAACATCCATGATCCAGCATCTACCATCTAGTATCCAACATACAACATCTACCATCCAGCATCCAACATCCACTATCCAGCATCTACCATCCAATGTCCACCATCCAACATTTAACGTCCACGATCCAGCATCTACCATCCAGTGTCGAGCATCCAACATTCACTATCCAGCATCTAATATCCAGCTTGCACACTGCACACTGCAGCCAATCCTCACTGGCACCAGCTATTGGAAACTGGAAGCAAAGGATGTGGGAGAGATGGAGAAAAAAACAAACAGAAGAAAAGGGGATATGAGAACAGGAAGGAAAAGGGATGTGGGAGCAAGAGATGGGGGAGTAGAGAAAAAAATGGCTACACATCTGTAAATCCAAAGCTTAGTTTAAATACACTGCACCCAGTTTGTGTAGATTAGAGATGTTTGGAGACAGCGAGAGAGAGAGCAAGAGAGAGAGAGAGAGAGAGAGAGAGAGAGAGAGAGAGAGAGAGAGAATATAAATGTTAGAGTATAAAGAGAGATATTTAGAGAAACAGAATGAGCATGAAAGAAAAGTATAAAGAAATCAGAAAGAAGCAGGAGAGAGATAAAGGGAGGCAGGGAAGAGAAGAGTGAGAAGCATGATAGAAAGAGAGAGAGAGAGAGAGAGAGAGAGAGAGAGAGAGAGAGAGAGAGAGAGAGAGAGAGAGAGAAATATAGAGAGGGACAAAGTAAGAGAGAATAATGAGAAGCATTAGAATATGATATATAAAGATATATAGACAGAGTGTGTGAAACAGAGAAAGAATAAGAGTGAAAGGGTATTACTGTATATTTATAGAGAGTGGGTTCGAGAGAGAAGAGTGAGAGACAGAAAGATTGGGAGAGAGAAGCATTCGAAGAAGAGATCTAAAAATATAAGAGGAGAGATATCAAGAGAGAGAAGAATGTGAGTGAATGAGGGATATATAGAGAAAGAGGGAGAGGGAGAGGAGTAAGAATGAAAGAGGTATTAAGATATACATAGGGAGGGAGAGAGAGAAATATTCCATATTTAGCTACAGCGATGTTTAAAAATCTCCGCTAGTGCTCACTGTCACAGGAAAGTGAGTTCCCAGGCCGACACATCTCAAGCTGTTCAAATACCCATTAGGATATTTTGTTTCCCATACGCACTGACAGTAATGAAAAAAAAATGTATGAAAAGAAAAGAAAATCCAGCTAGCAGAGGTGGGGGTATGTGAGAAACAATGGAAGTTTATCAAGAAACTTTTGTGGTATTTAATGATCCTTGTATGCAGAGGGGAAGACCACAGAGCGCCTTGCCACTGCCAAATACCTAACTTAATTTCCTGCTCAATTGCTGTTTTATAGTGCATAGTACAGTGATACCAGCTAGTAATATAGAAAACAGATTGCGTGTGCAGCCGAGTGGAGCAGACTGTATCGAGGCTGTGGAGGACCTGCAGTCTTCGGGGGGGTTGGTGGTTAGATGAGGGTTGGGGGAGAGAGAGGGGTGGATGTGCCGGTGGGCTCCACTAAACCAACACCGCCTGGCACTGCTGTCTTCCCTGACTGGCAGCAGCTGGTGGGGACGAACAGAGCGAAAGAGCTGGAGACTCCAAAGCAAGTGATGATGAAGGTTGTGCCAGGAAAGCTGACTTTAAATAGTAAAGATTCGATTACACTCTAGGGGAATAAGTAATTGCCAGATGTCCCTGACTTTGTCACTGTGTTACTTTTCACACCTAGTAGCCTGTTTATTGAGGACGAAACAGATTTTTTTGCTTTTGTTCTTTGTAATGTTCAGATCATCGGCTGTTGCGTGTGTGAAGCTGAAACTCATCGATTAGTCAGAAATAAAGTGAGGGTGTAATGTGTGTACTGCAAGGAGAAAATCATCACTGAATTAACAGTCACTCAATAAATATACAGAGAACCCATTTAAGCCAGGCTTTGTCTGCGTCCGTGATTCATCCTCCAAATATCCAGACAGAGCTTCTTTTTATTTTATGTGCACATCTACCATTTATTTCCTTCTCTTTTTTTTTATTATATCCAGACTTAGCTTTTTTTTCACTAAATATTTCTCTTAAGTGCTCGCCCCTGACCCGGGTTACAACATGACGTTATCTTAATACAAATTTTGCAAATGTTCCTGATTTAGACAGAATAACATTGTGCTCATTTGTCATGTCTGTCCTCATACAGATGTTTCATTTTAACGAATCTAATTAATTTGTGTGGCAGTGTACTTGTTTTCATTGTATAGGCCCACCTCCCGTCAGTATTAAAACGCTCCAGACTGTCTTCTTTTCAGTTATCCTGCACTCCTACACTATCCTCACAGGAATGAGAGGCAGGCGTACACATATGTGCTGTGAAGTCACTCGAGAGAACGTGTTTGAACTGAGACAGGTTGTCAGCGCATCCCACCTTCATACCACAGCCCATGGACACCGACTCCGATCCACTCCTCCTGGATATGCATTCTATTTCAGTTTTAGAGTCGTTAGTATGAGTATAATGTTCTCTATTAGACTGTCTGGATAAAATAAGTGAATGTCAATAGTAAAGTTTGGCGCTTTCATCAATTAAAAAAAACAAACAAAAAAAAACACAGCAGTCCCGGGGTCACTCTAAGTTTCACCACAGCCAGCCATTCTGTGTGTTTAACTGTTGTTAACTGTATTTTTTTTTTAAATAAAAGAAAGTCTGTTCATTGCATATTGTTGATTCAGGCATGCAAGTTTTATATAATTATGGAAAATGAAGTACAAGGTTGTCTAAATTCAAAATCAAATCATCACACCATCAGAATGATGGAAGAATTTAAAGAACATAATGGATATATTATGATGCAAGCATATGAATTGGTGTATTTAGACATATTTTTATGATGTTTGAGCTGGAAGTTATTATGTGTGTGTGTGTGTGCCTGTGTGTGTGTGTGTGTGTGTGTGTGTGTGTGTGTGTGTGTGTGTGTGTGTGTGTGTGTGTGTGTGTGTGTGTGTGTGTGTGTGTGTGTGTGTGGAGGCACTGAAGCATTCATTTCCACAAACCATTCCAAGAGTTACACGTAAATCAGTCATGGTTAAAGAGTATCCTGTTATTCAGTTATTAAGGAAAGAAATGTTTTTCTTACATTCATAGATAATGCTAACACATCAAACCACATGACCATGAGTTTAAAGTGGCTTTCCTTGTCAGAAGTGCCCTATTTCACACATATTTCCCTGCTACACTGGTACCGAACATACATATCAGCCCTGAATGTATATTTTTATAGAGCACATGCTGCTCCAAAGCCCACAAAGTGCCTTTTCCTTCTCCTACATTTACCAGATTTACAGATTCCAGATTTACATTTGCTTTGACTAATATCCTGTTGTAAGGCAGCAAAGATCCATAATAACCATGTTTGGGTTTCAGTAAAGGCTGCTGCCAAGAATCGCATAGTAAAATAAGATGTGGATGAAATACACTTGTCAGAGGAATTTACATCACTGACAAGGTTATTGTGTGTTTAAGTATTTTTTGACAAATACACCCAGTCATAGAGTTTATCACTGGGATCAGTGGTGTACACTTCTAGTGACTTGTCTTCTAAAAGTCTCCAGTGGGACATGTGGACGTGTGAGGGAAACAGGACAGAGGAGTACTTTAGGGAGAGTCCGAATTCTTTAAGAAAACTCTTCAGTGTTTTTAGCAGAGTCAGCGTTGCCATCTCAAAGCTCCAGAGTCCATCCTGAGCTCAGGTTAATGTCTGTATGAAGTTTTACATGTAGGTTTTCTCTGGGTTCTCTGGTTTCCTTCCACCTCCAGTTGCTACTATCTGTGAACAAGTGTGTGAATGTGTGCTGCATGACTGGCATCCCATCCACCATCAATTTCCCTGACCACTTGCCAGTAGGATTAATCTCTTGGACTGGACCAGGGAATTTTATATATGAGTGTGTTTTTCTGCTTTCTCACTGATCTTGTCTGGGGATTGGTTTCCCAAATGCCTCAAATTGTTGATATTATTAATATTGTCTTTGGCAGTGACTGAATTGATCCTGATGTCATGTTATTACTCCCAGGGTTTTGAAGATGAAGGGCAGCCGTTTTTAGTCTAAAAGAAAAGGCTAGAAGCTGGACACAGTGTTCTTTGTCCCTGTCACCTTCTCCTAGTTTATTGTCCTCTGTGGTTATATTTAGAGACTAATAAATCATGTTTAACTATAAGTGTTGACAGATTCTCTCATAAACACTGGATCCACTACCAAATATAGATGAGAAAAATGTCTTGTTGCTCTGAGCCAGGCATTGAGTTGTTTTATTTGGTTTTTCCAAATGGCTCAAAATTGCCTTTCTTGAAGCAATAATTTGATCTTCCAGTATAATTTTGAGCCATCACTTAAGAAGCCTTTTTGTAAATGTTTAAAATGAAAACATGAGTACTTTCAATGTTTGCCTGTCCATTTCCTCAGGCCAGTTCCTGCCAACTCTTTCAGCAATACGCAGTTCTCTTCAAAACTAATCTCCCCCTCTAACACTTTTACACTTTTCCCCCACAATACTGGGTTTCTATATTGTAGGCAATTCAAAATTTGAGCATGGGGTTCAAGTAAAAGGTTAACACTATGCACTGTTTTCCTTTTTCTCATGGGCTGAACCACCCACTTAGCTTAAGGTCATGAGCTGAGGCGAATGCCGCCCAGAAGGATCTGCCCACAAACTCGCACTCCCCATGATTAGACATCCTTCTGGCCTACAGCACATACCAACTCACTTGCCAAGTCAAATAGCACATTTACTGAATTGGAAGTGAGATATAAGTGGGCTAGTACAATGAAACTAACGCTTTTGTCTTTGTAGTCCTAGATTTTCTTAAAAAAAAAAAAAAAAAAACACGTTCTTGTTGGAAATGTATTTTTTGCTTGCAGATTATTTGGAAACAGGTTAATAGTGAACTAAAGATTCCACCCCTCAGAAAAGACAAAAAGGTAGCTATGCTATATAGCGTATTCACCGCCGCCTTCTTTCACCTCAGGTCTCCCTTTTTTCCTCTTCTTTTCTCTTTCAAACTCTCTGCCTCTGTCTTTAAATGTGGGTAAGAACCACTTGCGAGGAATTCTATGGTCGAATACAGGCCCTTGATGTGACAGCTTTTGATTCCAGGACCCCCCTTTTCTTCTTTGAATTATTTTTTGTTCCAGCTCTCTATAGTTATTTCAAAAGAAGAGTCTAATAAGTTCAGTGGTTGTGAATCCTTTCACATTTTTCTTCTTTCTTTTCTTTTTCTGCTCCTCTGCCTCATTTCCTCAGTATATACAGTTATACAGTATTAATCATCTGGAAAATCACTGTGTTTTCTAAAGTGTGGAGATTTAAGAAAAAAAAAAAAAACAAAAAAACAACAACAACAAAAAATCCTCTTGTCTACTAGAATAATATAAAAGTATAATACATCATTCTACTATCATCATATCAACTTACTGGCCTCTCATGATGGGTCTCTGTGTTTGAGTTCACTGCTCAAATTATAAAAAAAAATCACAGTCAGCATTAGCTGTAATAACACAGAAAAACAGACAAATACTATTTTTTAATTTTTAATTTTTTTTTTAAACGTTCTTAAGTTCACAGGACATCTAGTTGAGGCTATAGGTTTGCTAAGCAACTGTGATCCCATATTCTATAAACAATTTCATTGAGCACAATGTTTTAAATTTGTTGTGATCAAGGGGTCGATATGAAGCTTTCATTTACAGTATATTCATTTATATTTACACTGTTCATTCCTTCATCCTTATCAACTACCTGGGCAGAATAATGGTGCTTTAAATTAAGCTGCTAGTTTATGTTTTGAGAAATAAATATAATAACACTTTGACAGGATATATTTAAAATAACATAAAAAAGACAAATCTCTACAAAAGAAAGGGGGGAAAAAATCAGATTTAGGCCCCACACATTAGGTTTAAATCCAGACTGAGGTGAGAATTACTGGCATTGCAGTAATTTGCACTGAATGCAAAGGATCCAAGCTCTCAGCAATAGCATAATAGAACAATCATATTTTTACTTAATTAGATGAGTATCTAGATCTGGAAGTATCCAAAGACTTTATACATAGAAACACTGTTACTTAAAAATAATGATTTGTGTATGAATAAATAACACTGATGATATATAACACAAAACACCTCTCATAATATACGCTCTTCATGCATTCTTCTAGCTGCTATGCAATTATGTGTCAGTCCCATAGATAACAAAATATTCCAATTTGCACATGGTGGAATGCTCTGGTTTTTCATTTTAATGCTAAGTATTATAGAAATCAAACCATAGCAGCACTGAGGCCTTGGCGACAGGCACCTAATGATGATCTAATTAATCTTTGGGCTTCTGATGCCATAAACATGATGGGTTCATACATCCTGGATGAGCTGCATGTTTGTAATGCCAGCCTAGCCATCTCCACAATTACTTCAGCTACAAAGAACTAATGAATCTTATTCTGCAGTGCAAACCTTGTTACATTTCTTGAAGTCCTGTGGTAGGTCACAGGTATGCTCCAGGATGTAGAGTCACTCGCAGGAGGTGGTATAGCATGTACTGTAACTTTATATAGCATGTTCATTACCAGTCAGTAATACGTTTACGTTCACATTTACAACATTTGGCATACGCCCTGTCCAGAGCGACTTACATTTTTATGTCATTTTATGCAACTAAGCAAATGAGGGTTAAGGGCCTTGCTTAGGGGTCTAGCAGAGGCACCTTGGGGGACATGAGATTTGAACTCACAACCTTCTGATCTAGTCCACCACCCTAACCACTAAGCTACTATATCCCCCATAAGAAGTACTTAATGTGCAATCACCCAACATATACAACATACACAGGATTTTACTCCTCTTATACTACAGCAGTGTGAGTCCAGTGAGTCCATGTATAGATTGATGTTAGGACATCCTACTTTTTTTATCCATTTAATGTTACATTTGAGTTAGTTCCTGTCATCACTTATGTTATAGCAGATGTAAACTCTTATTCCTTTACCTCTTTCTGAAAATGCAGCTTCTCATAACCACAAAGCACAAGCTTATCATTTTTCCATGGCGAAAACCTTTTACATACACTGTTTCTATAGAAAGAATAACATGTTAGTGTAAGTACACATGTGATTTCCCAATACTACTGTTGAGCTGCTGTTAAAAAAATGCTTTTCTGACCATTCACAAAGTCCCTAAATGACCACCTGAGCAAATGTTTGCAAATGTAGGACACAGGACAAGGGAATCCTGTGATGAATTGGTAGCCCATAGCAGAGGTCAATAGTTAAAGAAGTTACAGTCTGCAGAACCATGGCATTTGTTCAACAGATAATTTGTGCTGCACTTGGAGGAGTGAAGGGTTCGAATGTGGCGGGTGTGTGCTGGCTTCACCATGTTGAGCGAGGAGAGATCTGGAAGCCATGATCAGGCTGCTGCTTACAGGGACCAGCTGGTTCTGCCTGTCCTGGCATTAGTCCTAGTCCAGGCCTCCCTTTCCTTCCTCTTTCAGTCTCTCTCTCTATCTCTGTTTCTCAGCCTTTACTTCGAGTTTTGATCCTGATTTAATTATAATATATTTCACAAAGCTAAAATACATGAAATTTGAAAGCAAAAAAAAGAATGATTCCTCACTGTTCTGCACAAGTTCAGATTATTTTAAAACTAAATGGTATTACAGAGTAGAGCTGCAACTGTTGAACTGATTTCCTCTAGTTTTGATGTAGACATTTATATGCCAGTGTGGCATTTTTAAGAAAGGTTAGTTGTAAAGTGTGTGCGTTCCATGTAAGGCTTTGCCAAAAAAAAGGTATTTGGTATAGCTTGAAAATTCCTATTTACTTTACTTCTCCTTTTTATCCATTTGTTTGTTTTTTTGCTCGTTTCTTCTCACAAGAGGTGAAATGACACGGTAATGATGTGTAACTATGCATTATAGCATTTATACCTAACATCCTCAGGGATTACATTAACTAATTGACCTACAGATCAACCACAATTAAATTACTCTCTGCGCTCCTTGTCCTCTTCGCAGGATTACACTCGTATTTCTGATAGCGCAGCATGGATTAGCAGTCGCATGTGGACATGGGTATGAGACACGCTAATGAGATTAGAGTGCTATTAAGTTTACTTTCTTTTTATATCCCCTCAGTATTCTCTTGTCCATATCTGCCAAGGTTAGAAGTGTGTCACTCATTATAGGATATTATACAGAGAAAAACTATAAACATCATCCATACTGGAATTTGTGATGTTGCTAAGAATAGTGTTAAGTGCAACCATGAGGACCTGCCAACCCCGAAAATCAGTAATGAATAGTGCTGGGAGAGGAGCTAGACATTAAAAACACAACATATCTGCACCTTTTCAATATATTCCAGATTGATTGATTTTAGAAATTAGGATCAGACCAGATCAGTTTACTGCTCATAAACAGATAAAGTCTGTAAGATAAAATACCATGTAAAAGTATTGCAGAAAGTAAAAAATACAGATATTTTGAAAAGAAAGGTTTATTTATTATGGATAGTCTGTCTATTTTAAAAATCAAAATTTCTCTTGTAATTAATCCTGTAAGTAATAACAAATAAAGAATGAATGGTAGAACCCTGGAAGAACCATTTTGTTGGTTTGGGTAATAAGTAATAAATAATTTGTTTTTGCATAATTTGTAATATTGTTTTTAATACTATATTTTTAATAACATTATTTTGATTAAAAAATATCCATCCATCAATTTTCCGTATCACAGATTTGCAAGGAACCTGGACCCTATCCAGAGAATTGAATAGGAATTGAAATCCCAATCCTAGACCTGCTAAACACAAATCCACTATCTATGGTACATGTTTAATGTCTAAGTGCACTAAATAGATTATATTTCACATTATTGAACTTAAAATATTATTCATGTACTTTTGCATTGACAAAAAGCAAAAGCGTTGTGTCATTGTGGGGAAAAAATTCAGGTTAAAAAGATCGTTGAGACAAGAGTCCTAGCCAAAATATTACTACACGAGAGAGGGAGAAGTGGGTACAGCTTCCACTGAGGTCAGTTAAATGAATACTGGAGCAATCAAAACACCTCCGCAGTTGTCAGTCATGCCAGATTCAAACATTGAGAGGCTCAGCTGCTGTTTTTATTGGAGGGAAAAAATGAAGGTGGCAGTTTTGGTGTATTTTTAAGTGAGAACCTGTAGCAGGGTACTCCAGTGTCAAAACATGGAGCATGTATTCAAAATGTGTGAAGGTTGTCAGGTCTGCCACCATCACCCCACTTACATGTACTTTTGCTGGGAGGGAAGCCAGACTAATCTAGTCATTATATTGGCTGTGGAAATGACTCTTAAGTCAAGATCCATCGTGTCCTTGTTAATTAGCCTCTTTACAAAAGCGGCCATATGATGTTGGGTTTCCACTGTTTCATCATGCTTTAGATGAGCTACCATGTACCTCTAGGTCATTCCCTTAGAGTTATGCTTCTTCTAAGATTTTAATGACTGTAATTGCATGCTGGTAAATGGCTTCCACAGCATGTATTTTGAAACTGAGTATGTTAGAGCCAAAAATGATATTCATGTTGGTTAATACAGTATTCCATTTGCCTTTGCAGTAACCCACAGAACAAAAGTGTGTGTGTGTGTGTGTGTGTGTGTGTGGGTGTGTGTTGTAGTTGTATAAAGATAGACCCCAGTAACATTTAACTGTAAAAGAATTCATCTAATAGGATTGATTCAAGTCAGTCAGTTTCATTCAATTTTTTTCAGAAATTTGGAGAAGATTGAGATCCCTAATGAGCGAGCCAGATGTGAAATGGCAAGAAACAACAAGCAAGATGACATGAGGGAAAAAATCTGGACAGGAACCAGACTCAAGGGAAGCCCTCCTCTTCTGGATGACACTGAATATAATAAATATATTATATTTTTATATAATATATAAAATATATATTATATACAAGTCTATACAATAAAGTCAATCAGTACTTCAGTAAGCGTGCTGAAAGGATATTCAGTATGAGCATTTTAAATCCTGGAATAAATTCAGGACAGTGTTCATGGTTACAGCACTAGTTCTTATGTACTGTAACGAGGGTGAGACTGTGTTTGTGGGTTTTTGTCAGCCAGTCACTGAGACTGAGGCTGTTGTTATTAGCTCTGCAGTGACTGTAATGCATGCCACTGGGCTGTTCATCGCTCTACTTACTACTGAATATGGTAGATCCTTGATCCACAGTGGCCCTTGATCCACAATGCCTTCTACAGAGCTGGCACATTAATTAAATTCACACCCCAGTGTGCCTTATTCCACTATACGACATACATGCTGCACGTTTGTATTACACCTTCCTCCTCCCCTTTGAGCAGTCTCTCCTGGATTAGTACATCGTTTTACAGCCAACCAGGAACATGTACTTGAATTATAGTTATCTAGCTTGGGGCCTGTGTTGAAAATCACTGAATAATTGCAATCAGATTATTCTAATCAAGTTCTGGAACTGTAATTATAGGTTGCAGTCATTTAAACTGCCCTGGAAGTCCCATCCGCTGATTGTCGGCTTATTAAAAGTTTATGTCCGAGATAAAATTAATGAAGAGGATTGTAATCGCTCAGCTGCATGAGCACCGTTAAAGAATGGCAGAGTTCTCTTGAGGTGACGGTGAGCTGCAAGATTGTGGACCAGTGGCCTCTCGCTCCAGTTCAGTCATAATCGTATGAGTAAATTAACGAACACATGCATTAGAATAAATACTACTTGGCCAGTTTAGTAGCTACACCTGTACCCTATTCATGCAATTATCCAATTAGGCAATCATGTGGTAGCAGGATTGCAATGCATAACATCATGCAGATACAGGTCAAGAGCTTCAGGTAATGTTTACATCAAGAAGAATGGGGGAAATATCAGTGACTCTGAATGTGGCATACTGACAAAAATAAAAACATCCTCGTTGATCACAGGTTAGATGTGTTGTGCATTCAGATCTGCTTTTCTGCTCACTACAGCTCTAAAGATCAGTTACTTGAGTTTGTGTAAACTTCCTGTCAGCTCAAATTATTCTGGCCATTCTCTTTTGAAACTTTAGAGACTGGTGCGTGTGAAAATCCCAGGAGATCAGCAGGTTCTTAAATGCCATGGATAAAGTCACAGAGATCCCATATTTACTTTTGCATTTTGCAGGTTGATTACATGAAGCACAAGCATGTTCCTATTAAATTGTCCAGAAATTGTATTTTCCTTTCACAAATTGCATATGTGTGCTAATGACCTCATTTGCACCTGGAGCTTTGTTTGGTGCCAATGTGAAATGTTAGGTGACTTTGAGAGCCGCCAAGCTTGTCAGGAAGGCATGAGAATTACAATCTGCAGTGTGTGTGACAGCGGAACGGCCAGTATAATCCGGTTTACCTGCATTTGCGTCGGTGTGTCACTAAACATAAATGCAGGAAGAGGGGATTGAGGAGTGTGGGAGAGGAAGTGTGTGTGTATGTTGTGGAAAGGCCATTGTCAGAACTCATAATTCAATATGACTAATCACAGTGGCTGCTGCCAAATCAGGAGACTAGCTGACAGTCAACCCTACTGTAATTTGATAAAGCTGAGGTTCTCGAGAGAAAATTGAGAAGCAAGGACAGGGTTTGTACCTGGGAGGCGCTCTTCCTCCCAAAATCCCCTACACCACCCTCCACCCCAACACACACAGGCACACGCACACACAGTTCCTTGAGCGTAATCTTCCTGTTCAGCACTCCAAAAGCTTCGAACTGTCGGACCAAGCTTCTTATATTCCATCGTGTGTCTCTCACCTGCTCATCTGTGCCTCAGTAAAAGGCAGTAAAAAGTGGCATGAATTTACAGGAATAATCAGCTGCATATAAGCAGCATCGAGGTGTTGTTAAACACACACAGATTACAAAAAATTGATCGTAACAGCTTTCACTGTGATTACTCAGGCTTCATGCCTCGCTCTTAGGCACTGTCAGAAAAGCAGGTCACATTGCAGTCTCTTTGTCATGCCTGTATAAAACCCTAATCCCATAAAACTGGCAAAGAAAGGTGTTTGCATATCTTGGGAGGATTGCAACGTGTGATATATCATGGAGGAGGCATATTTTTGGACGGTTCAGCATTACGTAGCATTGCAGGAAATGAATGAGTGGCTCAATGAGGTCAGCAGCAGTGTGTTCTCTTAATTAAATCTGTATGAGAATAATAAAGGGTATATACACATGTATGGAATTATCTAGTTTGACCTTTATTTCAGTGACCGCAGATTTTGGTAGGCCGGATGATGTTAATGTCAACAGTAATAATAGTAAGTTGAGTTATTTATTACTTTTGCAATAGGTTACAATTTACTGAATTGTTATGGTGTCATCCAGTTGTATCAAACATGTCTTTGTTGTGCTATGTTTGTTAAAGCCCATGGTTCCCAGGTTTTAGCAACATTTCCAACCCAAATTCATCTCAAATGCCACATAGGAGACCTGAAATTAGACTAAAAAATGTGCAAAATGCTTCTCATCCTCTGCTGAAAATGCTCATGAAGAGTAAGCCAGTGATTTCTGCCCTAATGGGCAGCTATTAGAACGTGTTTCAGTTCCCATTTTTGACCAATAGGTTCAATAATATCTCTGTGGAGCTAAATGGGGCCGTGACCTCACTGCCCTTTGCATTGCACCCCACCTGCCCCTTTGGTGATCCAGCACTGCTTTATTTACATTTATAATCATTATCTTGCACTTGTTCTTGGTTCTCCTTCTCAGCACAGACACTAAATCTTCATTTTTTTCTTCCTGTCAAACACTAAAATTGTGTGAGATCCTCACATCTGTAGACAGAGGTTTGGAAATGTTAGCCCGTTTCCGCACTTAAGTGGCAGCTGTTCTCTATAAGGTTAGCCCAAGCACATTAGCTAATTGGAGATTACAATACTTCTAATTAGTTTGGATGATGGTGAGAACAAAAGAAGACACGATTTCCTCGCCTTATTCATTTCTAGCTTCTTTGTGTGAGTCCGACTGAGAGAAAGTGCTCTCTGACTGTAATTGCTTCTTTTAAAGGGTCCACCTTAATGCACCACTGGAAATAAATAAAGAAGTGGAGGTTGGACATTGTGCTTTATCTACTATCTCAAAAAGGTGAGGATAGTGGTACATCTTCAGTGCCATTAAAGCACTATCTTTGCCTTGAGTCCCTGAAAAAAAGTCGATTTAAAGTGTCTAATGGGTGTCTGGTTGATTTTATCTAGGTGAGAATTGAACAGCTGGCCAGTGATTAGTGATTTAAGGTTATCAGTATCTAATGGGTCACTGTGATCTTGTGCAGGATACTTGAGTGATGGGCAGGTTAATTGTCTTGAAATTGGTTCACTTAGACTCAAATCTACTTTATACTTGTCTGTGATGGCTTGATTGCTGTAATGGCAAATGGAGCGAGCCTTTAATTGGGTTTTAAATCGGGGCATGTGTGGTATTGTGCGTATACAAAGGAAGATAAGATGTAGCAATGGTATTTTTTAGGGGAAAATGTCAGAACGAAGCCACAATTGTCACGACTGATGAAAATTCAGCTCCATTTTACAGGTGCAAGTTACCCAAGAATCACCCAACCCTGTCTCTTAAATACTTAGGATAAAACTGGCAGGTTATTACACTTTTCAATTCCAGAGTCAAATATAAAAATTTCTATTACAAGGACAATGAATTACCGTGCCAAATGGCAAATGTGCATCCTTGTCAGGTGGAGTGTACTCTGATGGCCTTTCCTCAAACCCTGGATGGGCAGATTTGATCTCTCCTAATGGTTCTCCTAGAAAGGGTAATTATGCCATGGTCAAAGCTAATTTGCTCTGTGCCAGATGAACTGTTGTATTTTATTGTAGGCTGACATTTGAAAGTAATTATGGCACTGTTGACCCTAGCCTGTTCAGCTTCAGAGCACTGTCTTCAGTCGCCCATCTCTCTCTCTCTCTCTCTCTCTCTCTCTCTCTCTCTGACTCTCTCTGGCTGCTGGTCAGGACTGTATAACAAGGCAATGACACGGAGAGGGAATACCATATGGGGCTCTGGTGAATGGCCCAAACACGCTCACCCGAGCTTCATCAACAACCTTCACTGAACACGGACTAAGTGTTTCATGTATTTTTTTTCTTTTTGCCATGTTTCATAGCTCTCTTCACTAGCCATTCTACATGGATCCATGTATTGATAAGAATGCTATTATGTGCCTCAGTGATCATATCCGCCTGGACTTATTACGGTGGAATTAAATAAGCACAAGGTCACGCTGAGCCTTTTCCTAAAATTGCCTGCCTCAAATGAAGTGGCAATGAGAGCAATTATGGGTATTTTCTGTCAGTGCTGAGCTTTTTGTGCAGGATTGCTAGCAGCAAATGTCAATCAATAGACACTCTTCATGAGTCCATGAGGAGTAAACCTGATACAAGGTTACTTCCAGTACTCATCACTAGACTGGATGCCATCATTTAGTTCATGTATCGACGGGTATGGCTCTTTTGCTTATTTAGAGTCATCTGCTCAGTTCTAGTACTGCATAGAGACATCTGCCATTCAACTCCAGTGTATCTTACAGTACTGTCTGAGATCAGCATTTACCCTGTTCATCTAAAGTGTAGTGTTGTGTATATTCTATTACAAAAAGCTGCGTACAGACTATACAATACTCTTGTGTATGGTATTTTCTAAAATGTAGTACGTCGTATAGTCTACAGGCTGTTGTGTAGTATTGTCTATAATGTAATGTAGGCTACAGTCTATTGTGCATTACTGTGCATAGTCTACAGTGTTGTGCACAATCTATAGTATAGTGTTGTGTATAGTCTAGTGTATAGTGATGTGTAAGGTTTATTTTGTGTTGTTGTGGATAGTCAAGTGTATAGTATTGTGGATAGTTTATTGTGTAGTATTGTATATTCTAATCTATTTTGTATTCTTGTGTATAGTTTAGTGTATAGTGGTGTAAATAGTCTAGTGTTTAGTGTTGTGTATAGTCTTTTTTGTAGTGTTGTGTAGTCTAGTGTATACTGTTGTGCATAGTCTATGTTGTATTGTTGTGTATAGTCTAGTGTATAGTGTTGTGTATAGTCTAGTGTATAGTGTTGTGTATAGTCTAGTGTTTAATGTTGTGTATAGTCCAGTGTATAGTGTTGTGTATAGTCTAGTGTATAGTGTTGTGAATAGTCTAGTGTTTAGTGTTGTGAATAGTCTAGTGTTTAGTGTTGTGTATAGTCTAGTGTATAGTGTAGTGTATAGTGTTGTAAATAGTCTAGTTTTTAGCGTTGTGAATAGTCTAGTGTTTAGTGTTGTGAATAGTCTAGTGTTTAGTGTTGTGTATAGTCTGGTGTATAGTGTTGTAAATAGTCTAGTTTTTAGTGTTGTGTATAGTGTAGTGTATAGTGTTGTAAATAGTCTAGTTTATAGTGTTGTGTATAGTCTAGTGTATAGTGTTGTAAATAGTCTAGTTTTTAGCATTGTGAATAGTCTAGTGTATAGTGTTGTGAATAGTCTAGTGTTTAGTGTTGTGTATAGTCTAGTGTTTAGTGTTGTGTATAGTCTAGTGTATAGTGTTGTAAATAGTCTAGTTTTTAGTGTTGTGTATAGTGTAGTGTATAGTGCTGTAAATAGTCTAGTTTTTAGTGTTGTGAATAGTCTAGTGTTTAGTGTTGTGTATAGTCTAGTGTATAGTGTTGTAAATAGTCTAGTTTTTAGTGTTGTGTATAGTGTAGTGTATAGTGCTGTAAATAGTCTAGTTTTTAGTGTTGTGAATAGTCTAATGTATAGTGTTGTGAATAGTCTAATGTTCAATGTTGTGTATAGTCTAGTTTTTAGTGTTGTGAATAGTCTAGTTTTTAATGTTGTTAATAGTCTAGTGTATAGTGTTGTGAATAGTCTAGTGTTTAATGTTGTGTATAGTCTAGTGTGTAGTGTTGTAAATAGTCTAGTGTATAGTGTTGTGTATAGTCTCTTGTCTGTCTGTCTGTTTGCACTAGTGTCTGCTGCTGGAGAAACTATATTTCATCCCTCACTCAACACTTGAGTGATGAGAAGCAATGAAAATAAAGTTGACTTTGACTTTGACTTTGAAAGGCAGCGTGTCCATCCCTGACCACTGTGGAATGTGGTGTGAGGGAGCGGTGAATGAATCACAGAGTGTCTTGGAGATGATCCCGTTTACACCTGTCCTGAGCACTAAGCACTTTTGATTAAAGTACTTGAGAGCATGTTGATATCAGGTGTCAACACAGATAAAATCAGTCGGGTTTAAACATCTCAGTCCACTACCATGAGCAGATAAGATGTTTAGATGACCTGTTATAAAAATCATTTTCATCATCATTCTTATTTAACATTAGTTGTAAAACTCAGTGCCACTATCTAAATCGTTTGTGTTTAATGCTCGAAATTTTGTGTAAAAACAAAAACATTTATAAGATGTCAAAATTAAGATTTGCTCTCAGCATGTCGGACTCACGAGAATGGTTATATACAATAAAACATTTTCAGAATTGTCGCTGAATTAATTTGACTTAAAAATCACAGTTGTTTTAACAAGAACAAGTGGTTTAATATGAGTAATGAATATCCTGCATAGTCGTTGCCAACAAAGACACTATAATATCCTCTCTCATTGTCATTGTTAACTTAAAAGACAATTTAATCAACACATGGATTGATATAGGTGCATAAATTATGATCTCGTTCCAAATGGCGTCACCGCTGATCCTTCAAGTCTGACACCAACAAACATGGCCAACTTTAATGCTGAAGCTGCACTGTACAGGTAGCCTTGCCAAGTTTCTTTTTATTTTTTTTTTTCATTTCAATCATTTCTCTAGCATGGCCCAGGCTGTCTGTTATAAATGATCCTTTATTTTTCTGGCACTCGTTTGCCAGCGTCGTGCTGCATCTAATAAAGACTGTGACACTTGTGACACTTCAAACATGTCGCCACCAACAGCTCACTGACAACAAAAGGGGCCCGGCAGCGAGCAGCGGCCTTTAATGGCGGCTGTGCTTGGGCCAGCCCAGCAGGTGTGCCCCTGCATCTCTGCGCCTCTTAACGGCCCTCTCTCATTTCGCCTGACACGCTGGACAATGGTGCGAAAAAGCCCCTTCACCCACACGCACACAATGAGACAAGGCGGTTGTTTTTGTGCTGCTCCTGTTTGCAGGAACACAGCCACGTAAACACCCTCCGTGTGCTCAATTTGCTCAGCTGTACTTCAGAATGTGATGAAAGTAGAATAAAAAGGGGCTGCATTGAGACTGGGGCTTTGTAAGTGCTTACTACTGATACTAATAGCTGTTTTCAGATGCGTGCTTAATTGTGTTTCTTAATTATGTATTCATTTCAGCACTACATGTGTCTCTTAACTATGCTATATACTGTATAATGTAAAGAATTTACACAGTACATATGATCAAAGTTGAAAAGTTGCAGTAAGGACTGCAGTGTAGTTATAAGCGGTAATGTATGTGTGCACATATAACACATACACAACCCCACCCCACCCCACCCCACCCCCACCCCCCTAATGTTGAGGTCTTGTTTGAAGTTATTTGGCCAGGCAGTCAATCAGGCTTGGAATTGGTTTGTGCAACATTAAACAATTAGATTTGAGGATCAAAGCCCTGTTCAGTTCTATAAGCAATAGGGGGTGTAAGTGAATACGAAGGCCCACTGAGCATTGTGTGGCTGGAGTTTCTCCCTGCCGTGTTTTTGGAAGCATTACACTCGATATAGAATGAAATAGACAAGAGACACACAATATACTTACAGATTCTTCCAAAATACCAAGTAATTGAACAAATAAATATTATTCTTGCTGTTGGTTTAGATAAGATTCTTACTTTGGATTAAATTCCACAATGTATACTGACAGATTTTAAAGGATTTAACATTCTACAGAAGGCAGCGAGTACATTAGGGATGTTACAGTTGAAGAGTTTCACAGTATGTCAAAAATATCAGATCCACAAATACAGTATATAGCAAAAAATTAATAAAAAAGTTGAAATACCAAAATTATTTCTGTCTTAGATATTTTTTCAGAGCAACCTTTCCATCATCTATTACACTGTCAGTATTTATCATGTTGTTGTTCTAAACTATAAGACAGAATGCCTTTGAGTGAGAAAAGGGGACAGAAAATGTTATTTCTTCACCAAAAATAGCCAGTTGTTTCATTTAGAGCAGGGTAGCAGTGATTAAAGTGAACGTGTTACTGTATGAGCTATGGCAGAAGAACAGATGATTGTTTAGTTGAAATTTTCGATGCAGCTTGTATCCTTTATGCAAAGAGCTGTTGGGCCGCTGTCGTGTAATTTAGGGGAATTCCAGAAGCCAACAATTGTGAAAGCCAACCTACATTTTTTGGGGACACACAACGGGTGAGAAGTGCCAGAGTAGGGAAGTTGATTACGCAGCAATAGATGGAAATAATTATTTTAATAAGTATGTTGAAGTGGTGAGGTAACCATCTGGTCATACACCATGACTAACTGAGATACTGCAACAACCCTGATATGGGAGTGTGTGAGAGTGTGTGTGTGTGCATGTGTGTGTTTCACAAACAAATTCACCTTAAATACGGACTAAGTTTGCTCTTCGGTGGCAAACACAGCAAGTCCTTTATCAGCATGTGAAATATTAAGCTTCTTTCCTCCCTGTATTTTGGAAATTGTCTACATTAAGGGGATATCCGGACATTATTCCCTTCTATTCCATCCAAATATATCTTTATTGCTATTAAATATATGACTGTTATATAAAACAGAGTTTATATTGTCTGCAGCATTTGTAAGTATTTGTTTTTGTCTGACTTTTTTTTAAATACTTTATATAAAATATAAAAATGTGCTTCTAAAGAGTAGGAGAACATAAGTGTTTTCAGATTCCAGAGGTCTGTGGTTTAAAAAACGTAGACTGGGACATCTACAATAAATCTTTCCTTGTGTGAGGCGAGAGTAATTGGATCTTTACTCGAACAGAGCTTCAGTGCAATGTGAGCAAATATTCCTCTTCTGAATGAATGAATTTCTTCCTATTAGTACTTGGACATCAGAGTAATCACAGAAAAATGGAGTTGATGGCACTCTCAGATGTAGAGATGAGGACATTATCGTCCTCTTTTTAACTGCAAGTTCAGTAGAATGAACAATTATTGGGAAGGACACTTAGTTTAGTCATTTGAAATAATAGCCACTAATGTTTGTGTGTCATTTTGAGGCCTTTTTTAATGAAACACTGCCTTTAAAGTCTATTGCTTTACAGCCCACTTCATTTTGCAGAGCCAGCCTTGTTCCCTTCATCTGTTTTAAGGTCTAATCCAGATTTGAATTGTATGAGCCTCTTTCTCAGCATTCCTCATGAACGGTTCCTTAATTCATCACGCAATCAACCAACCATATAATTTAAATACTTCTTTGGGAATTAGTGTAATGTTATGATAATTACAGCACAATTTGGTGTCATAATTTCTGCCTGGTAAAAAAAGATGGCATAAAAGGTGTGTAATAGGAAAATTTTAATTACTTAATAAATTGTAGGAAAATATAATGAAGAAGGCGGTATAGAAAATGAGCTTGTATCTCATCTGCAGCAGCTCGATAGTGCATCTGACCTACAACAGAGCATGAACATTAATATGAGTAAATACATGAGCATCCAAACTCTTGCTTTTTTCATATTTAAAATTAAAACAAAGCTGGATTGAATAAATAAGGAGAGAAGTTTCTCAGGTCGTGTTCAGACTTGGTTTTTATACGTGTCTCTGGTAATTCAATAACAGCAGACAGACCTTTGCACATTCCTGCATCTGTGCCATGTGCATTTCAGGGGTTTCCACCAGGTTTTCCTCTGCCAATCCAAAAACATCCATTATAGTTGACTTGTATCTTTAAATTGTCCGTAGCGTGTGTGTGTGTGTGTGTGTGTGTGTGTGTGTGTGTGTGTGTGTGTGATTGTATTCTGTAATATGTTTTCCAGTGTGTCCCCTGCCTTGTACCTGTAGACTCGTTGCAACCCATTGTAGGATAACAGACCCTGTATAAGGATGTATGGACAAAAATGCACTTTGATTAAAAAAGGTTTGTTTTCCTGGACCTGGCTTGTTAGATTTCCAAACTGCTCAGTTGCACATACACAGAAAGATTTAAGCATCTCACATCTGACCTACTTAAATCTTCTTTGGCAGTTGGTATGAAGCTACAAGGGGTGTGTCATGAATTTGCAGGACGGTGTTTGTGTTTCAACACCTCATCCATCACATTTGTCAGTGATTGACATGGCCACTTAAGTTCTAGAGGTGATGGCGGGTGAAGAGGCTGACCACTAGCGCCAGCATGTGGGTGTGAAATTAAAAAATCTCTCTCTCTCTCTCTCTCTCTCTCTCTCTCTCTCTCTCTCTCGCTCTGCCTCTCTCTCTTGCTTTGTCTCTCTCTGTCCTGCCAAATGGTGTGGTCATCTCTAGCGTGTGGCTCATTGCGCATTGTGGGCATGTGTTAAGCGTTATACTGTGACCACTGTGCTGAAGCAACATCATCAACACAAGGATGTTGGAATTAAAGCGGAACTATGATCAATGATTCATTAACCTTTAATAAAACTTGAGGTGATATGAGAAGCCTAATAGTGGAGTCTTTCTGTATTTTCATCATTGCCACAGACCAAAAAAAGTTCAGTCCAAGGTCGCTGAGTCCTTAGTGTATTTGCAAACCATGACAAACAAGGACTCTTTTAATGCAAGCATATTGTAAGGCTCTCATGTGGCTCTGCTTTTCCAGGCTAGCTGGGATCACAAAATAAGGATGTGGAAATTGCATTCTGGTGAGCACAATGAACAGTAACACATTTCCTTCAGTCTTGTTCACTAACTCTTAAGAGACAGGGAAAAAAAAAAACATTACAAAGTAGTGAATGAAAAATGCTCCCTAAGCTCACACTGTCTTGAGCTTTCTGTTCTGTTTCTAGCTGCAGGAACATGTCTGACTTTTTCACCTGGTCAAATCCCATAGCTTTACGCTGCCAGCATCTGGGGTTTCTACCCATGGTCTGAATACATAATGCGCTCATGTTTACTATTTTCATCCAAGCCAGTTTGTCCTATGTAATGATTTTAAATTCTTTAGTAGACTGTGTTATAGATAAATAATTAGCACTATGTAGGCCAGAGTGCCAGTCATGAAATGAGACTCGACAGCAATAAAATGTGCTTCTAGAGAAAATATGGGAAGCTTTGGGATGTGGGACCTGTGTTCACCATTATTCTGACATTTATCATTAGTGTTACATGGAACCCAGAGAAAGGCACATGTGCTGCAATTATTTGACAATTCATTATTGCATTTAAGGAACTTGGGAAGCACAGAGGTTGGTAACTCGTCTCTTGATTGACATATGTTTTATATCAGCCTAACGTTCTTACTGAAGCTCTCGGCACTGGGTGATCAGACGGGCGCTGCGTGCTTCACTTTTGAACTGATAAATCAGCTACAGAAATGCTCTGGAAGGCAAACGATGCCAGCAAGAAGCTTTTGTACCAAATCTTTGCTCAAAGAAAAGAGAAATGTAAAAAATAATAACAAGCAATAAGGTATGAGTCAGATCACAGCAGGCTAATGAGATTCACCAAGGCCAGACTGTGGCCCTCTCGCTGTCTTATGCAGCGCTGACAAAATATGGCTGCGCAAAAGACGATGAAATTCCTCCATGCGCTAAGCAGAAACAATTAAGGGACAAACAAACCCCTAATGCTAAAGAAAAAGGCGAGGAGCTGCGCGTCTTCACAGATGACTTAATTTGGTGTGGGAAAGCTGGCAGCTCCTCTGAAGTGCTGCCTCTCCCCCTGCTCCTTCGGGTTGTGGCGTGACCTTCAGCGCCGCTCCACCCGCAGGAAGCCATGTTTGATTCTCTGTCCGCCGAGACGCCCGCTTGACAGCAGAATGGTATCATAGGACCCGAGTGGTGGAATTTCTCTTTCTCTGTCATCATTAAGGGGCGTCCCCCTACAGTGAGGGGAATGAAAAGTACGATTTAATGTTCTCGGGAGAGTGGCAGCAGAAGAAAAGCTCAAAGCCTCGCATGCTGCTTTCTGAGTGGGTCACTCCAGCCCTCGCAGCGAATGGGATGTCCCTGTGGAATTTGCCATAGACTTGCCTGAAAAGAAAGGGATTAAGGCCCTTTTAAGGATGGAAATGTAACAAAAGGACCACTTTTATGATGTAGCAGCATAAAATGAGGGCCTCCATTGTGCTGCCGATTGCAAAAAGATCTTTGAAATGAGGCGGCCTGCAATGTGCTCCCCTGTCCCCCATGGGCGCTTGCGGGTTTGTACAAAATGACTTGTCTACATTAGAGGCGCTGGGGCTCTTGCCTTCAAGAGGCAAAGTACAAGATTATTGGTTTGTTTCTATTTTGAATCTTCTCTCTCTCTCTCTCTCTCTCTCTCTCTCTGTCACCCCCACCCTGTCACCCCCACCCCCTCCTCGAGTGCATCAGATGAAGACAGGGTCCCACTGAAAGTTGGTTAATTTGGAGAGTGAAAGCGTAATTAGCAACCCCGCAGGCTAGCTTGTGTGTGTGTGTGTGTGTGTGTGTGTGTGTGTGTCACTGTAAAGCTCTTCACCACAGCAGCCAGTGAGAAGGGACAGGGGAAGTAAGCTGACACCCCAGCTGGTGTAGCAATGTCTGCTAGGAGGCAGACTGTATATTTTTGTATGATTTCCTTTCTTTTAGTCTTCCGATTTATTTTTATTACTGTGATCTGACATGCTGTGAATGCTGATACATATACAAACACACTTTCCTTTATCTTTTCTGTGTTTTTTTTCTAGCTCGGTATCTGAAATAACCAGCTTAGCGAGAGACGTTCAGAAAACATGATACGGCGTGTGGAAAAAAAGGGATAGAAAGAGCGGCAAATGTGGCATCTGCTATTTATCAAGTTAAAAAAACGTGTTTCAAAGCTTCAAGCAGAGCAGGCGCTGGTGCTTGGAAGCATGTTCAATGTAAATGCAGGCAGAGCTGGGAAATCTGTAGCTCTGGGCTGAGCTGAACACCAAAAGGCTGCATCTGTGCGTGTAGCTGGAAGGAGTGTAGACGTGTGAACACTAGAGGGGGAGCTTAGCCATGGCACAGGAGCCTCTGCACTGGATTGAAATGGAGCTCGGCATCCTGGACCTCCACAAACTCCAAGCACCAAGCTGGCAAGAGGGCAAAGGTCAGAGGGCTGAGAAGAACAGAGAGCCAATTTTATTCTTATTCTTTCTAAATGGGTCAAACAATTTTTTTTTTGCTGGACACATTTCATTTTTTAAATGTTTGCTGGAGACATTTAATTTTTCATTATTTTTTCGTTTATGTCAAAGTTAAACTTTTTCTTGTTTTTGATGTTTTGTTTTTGTCTTGTTTTTATTGCCAATGTGAATACTAACTTACATGTGTGTGTTTAAATTCTCATGAGCTAGAACTGCATGCATGAACCATCAGTATATGACTTCATAATGTCAAATGAAACACTGTTTCTGAAAGACTCATGAGGTCTGTTTATTTTTACAGACAAAACCTGTAAAGACCTGGCATAATGCTTTATAATAGTTTATACACTTTTATTTAGAGTTTCAGAAACCAGTGTACATGTTCTAATGCATAATATTATCAAAGCATACCAAAACTTATTGTATATATATATATGTAATTTATTGTTATTAGGAACAAAAATTATAATCTCTTATAACCTGGCATTATACAGTCATATGCTTTATTCAGTGTTATACATGTAATTGTAACTACTTAGGAGCATTTGTACTCACACGGCTCCTGCCAAACCATGTGAGATATTCTGTATGCTTCAGTCTGTGATGGTATAATGCATTTATAATGCTTTATGAATAGATATGTATGTCATAGAAAGTGTAACCAAATGCTTACATGCTGAGTGCTAGATGTGAGCATACAGTATTTGAGCTACAGTAAGTGTGTAAACATATCTGTGGTTAAGGGGAGGAGCATGTTGCCACATTATATGTGCGGGAGTGAGCTTTTAGCAGTCTTCACTAAGATATAGAGCTTTTAAAAGCCCTCTGGAGGCACTCTAATATCAGGAGTGGGATTATTAGAAGAGCTGTCTGCTTCCCTCTGCCTCTCGTCTAACCTCAGTGCCTTCGCCATCATTTAAATGTCTGAGGAATAATTGAATGAATTATCATAAAATTTTTGACAAATTCATTGAGTCGGGCCCTGGCAAACGAGCAAGAGGTTTCCTTTCATTTAAGCCGTACAAGACATGACATTTGAAATTAGTTTATATGCAGCCAAGACCTTTCGCTTTTTCACTGGTGCTATGAAGAACAAAAAAGTGGTAAGGGCAAATAGGCAGGCTTATATATCAGGATAAAGCAAAGCAAACAGGAGATTTAACAGCTTCTCTCTAGTTCAAAAGTAAGAAAAAAACATCTCTTTCTGTCTTTTCAACAGAGGTTCAGACAACAGCGCAGTGTCAAAGCAAAGGGAACTACAGAGGGGGATGAAATTCTTTGCTGCACTGATTTCTCGCTCTGACCTCAGCGTTCCCACATCTAAGTGTTTCCCCTGACCACTTCCCTTCATGTCTCCCATACACTGGCCAAGAAAAGATATACAATTATACTTTGGTTACACTGTACGGTGCTTCCCATGAGGTATAGACATATGTTTCTTTGTGTACAAATCTTTAGGTCAGCGCCAAAGGCGTAAAGCTTTTCGGCTTTGAATTTAGCTTGCCATAAAATCATCAAATATTTAAACATTGCTTAAAGCAGAACACCACATCTGGAGGACAAAAAAAATAAAATCGACCCGTGCCACCAAGACAAAAGTACTTTCTATAACCGAGTTTCAGTTGCTTCGAACATGTGAATGGGATCGGTTATTCTTGGTTTGCTTGCAGCATTTACACCCTCGCTCACACACACACACACAAACACACACACATTAGATCCAGTCCTATTTGTCGAATCACTGGTGTTTGAATTGCCAGTCCCAGCTGCTGGTACAGAGTCTTTGATCATGGTGACCAAACCTAAGTCCATAGAGTGGTTGGGGTCACATGTGAGCTCCAGCTGCCTCCAGAATCTCACCCAGACGCTATAATGACGCTTGTTACAGTCACTTGGCCCTCTTGGAAGAATATTGTTAGATGCAGACCCAACGAGAGGTAATTATGGATTAAGATGTTGTCTTAACCATGGGCTATATGAAACACTGAGCAGGATACAGTTTGCAGGGAAAAACTATGACTGGAATTGCTGTAGTAGGAAAATAATCAAAATCAAGTGGCGTCAACCAGCATTTGCTTTTTATTTGAAACTCTTATGAAATGCATCTGTTTTTTATTTTATTATATTATTTATTTATTTATTCAAGCATTTAATTTTTGTATTGGTACCTAATTTTGCTTCTTTCTAGAAGTTAATGCTTAAAATGAACAAATTATCTGCTAATAGAACACAAAATGTGCAGCTTAACAATAATTAAATATGCATAGAAATAAAAAATGCTTAGGCTTAATAATATCATAAACTTTTTTTTATTTATATAAGAAACAGTGGATCCTTTTCACTCTAGGTTCAAAAGATTTTAGCTTGCTAAGATTATTTATTTATTTATTTATTTATTTATTTATTTATTTATTTGCAGTGTAGTAACTACTATCAGGGCCACTGTTATAGAAAATAATCCTTCTGACCAATCAGAGTCCAGAATCCTTGTTAATCTTTTAATACTTTCCAGCAGTACTCTGCTATTTCATTCGTCTGGCAGAAATCAACTGTAAATCAACTTTTGCTGTCAGTATAAACAAATGAATTATTTTATCACCACAAGTTCGTTATAAGATTTTAGCCAGGACACTGTTGGGTTTCTGTGTGTAGACTATCTTTATCTGCTGGTGACCGATACAATCAGAAACGGAACGTATGTGAGCCCCCTGCTGGCCAAATAATTCACACGTCTTCACAATAACACTGATATAGAGATAAAACAAACAGCACAATTGCATTTTTTGATAATAAATGTATTTTATTTATGTTTTATTTATAAAGATTTAACCTTAGTTAAATAACAATAAATAAATAATTCAATAAATAAAATAAACCTGAAAATGAAAAACTGCAGTGTTTATTTTGATATGAGCCTTTAACCAGATGACAAATAAATTTAGAAGCTAATAATCAGGCCTCTGGTCAATAAACAAACAAACAAACAAACAAACAAATAAATAAATAAATAAGGAAACACTTTACATATAAAGCATCTCTGTAACTTCTTGTAATTTTTAGTCCTTAATGAACTCATTTTAGCAGTTTAATACAAAATTTCTAAAATACAGTGTATATGATGATTCATGTGATTTATTCGTGTTTATCTCCCAACTTTCCCCGATTGAACGTTGTGAATCCCAAAGATACTGAATGTAAAATATTCTGTACACTTATATTCATGTTGTATCTAACTGCATTTATTCTCTTATACAACTCCCTTTTCCAGTAAACTAACATTAAGTTTAACTTGTTTACATCGCACCGTGTGTTAAAGGCTTTAAAATGGGGTGAAATCTCATGTTTATGTTACATATATACACACTGACTAGTTCATGAGGGACACCTGTACTGTACACCTGCTCAATCTTACAATCATTCAGTCAGCCAATCAAGTGGCAGCAGCTAAAATCATGAACAGGTCAAGAACTTCAGAACGAGGGAAAAACATGATCTCGGTGACTTCAACAGTGACACGCTTGTTGGTAACAGATGGGCTTGTTTGAGTATTTTAGAATCTCCTGGGATTTTCACATACAAGTCTCTAGACTGGTGCAAAAAAAAACAAAAAAAAAAAAACAAGTAAGTGAGAAAAATCTATTGGTGATAGACATTTAGACTGTTTTGAGCACACAGGACAGTAAATCACATAACCACTCTACAACCATGGTGAGCAAAAAAACATCACAAAATGCACAACATATCAACTCCTACATCAGGATCTACTCCTGTGAGTTAGGAACAAAGAACAGCGGAGAGAAAATAAAGAGTGTTGAAGACTGGAAAAAACATTTGGGATTTTTCCAGTCTTCAGCTGCGAGTGTATACACACTGAATAACATATGCTTTTTTTTCTAAGCTTAAATCTTCCTACATACATATCTAAAACTTCTATAAATAAAAGAAAACAAATGCCAAACTGAACCCATCTCCATTACTCACTCCAACAAGGATACTAATCATTTACACTTCAATTATCCTCTTATTTAATTTACCAATCTAATAACATTCGCATTCTCATCCAATCAAGCGTATCTCTGTGTATTTTTAGCATTATTTAGAGTACATTCCAATGCACTTTCAGAAACCTCGCTCAAACAGGGAAGCGGTGAAAGAAGATGCATGGAAAAGCTTGCTTTTCTCTCAGCCTGTCGAGCACATAATCGTGTTTACTTGGTTCATGTCCCAAAATAAGTCTTCTCTTAATTAATAAACGAATTACAAATAATATGAAGGAAATCATCAGCATAGGAGTTCATCAATTATCAGGATTAGCTAGGCAAGAAGCATGTAATCTACAGAGAGGCGTTTATGTGGTGCGACGATTATTCCACCTCTCCCATAAGCTTTTATTGTGATGAAATTCAGAGCAATAAAGCCAGTTGCCTGCTCCCTTGACAAATCCTTTTGCTCCTGCAGAAAATCGGAAGGTGAAGCGTTGCCATTACGTCTCTAATAGGCAAAGATGTGTGTGGGTAAAGTGTTGAACTGCATATTTGGTCCGCAATATGTTTGAAATCAGAGCTTGGGCAAGTTTAAAGTTTTGAAAGTTGAAGGTTGTACACTGGTGATATAGTGAGATGATATGATGAGTAAGAATGAAGAGATAAAGAACTAAATAACGTGTCAGCATACACTATTGATCTGTAATCAAAACTTCAAATATCGCTCCATGTGTTTTGACAATATTAGCTCTAAACTAAGCCACTCACATGAACCCCGGGACGAGTATTACAGTTTCGTCTTACAAGCAGCTGTGCTGCGGCACTTTCATGTCCTCTCTCCTTGTACGAACGTGGCATTGACTGAAGACAGCATTGTCCCATCTGGCACACGCAGCCCTGCTTTCTGTCTTACCTCCAGTTTTCCCTGCTCCTAATCTCCTAATAGAACTTCTGGATTATAAAAGAAGAGTGCATATTAAGCAGATTGTTCGTCTTTACCCCCCACTCTGCAACAGGCAACGTCTTTTGGGGAATGGACTGGTGGTGCCTGTCATTGGAATAAAATATGGAGATATGATGTACATGAGAAAGGAATCTCAGGGTCTGTGTGTGTGTCTTTGATATGTATATTTCAAACTAGGTTCCAAATCGGATATTTTTTCGTTCCAAATACCACTCAGCACATGCTGCCTGAGGCTTTTTATCAGGGATCTGTTAAGTATTCATGTCTCTTTCTAGCAGGATTGCTTCTTCGGGTCTCATCTAATAGAGCTTTGATACAGGCTGCCATTTTTCCTCTGAATTTTTAGGTAGGCAATGTGTTGCTATTTCATACTTTTGAGTGCACACATTAGGTGTATTATTGCCTGTACTTACAGAGAATACTTACTTATTTGCATTAAGTTTTTCTTACATCATATTTCAGGTTTGTATTTTGTGTGTGCGTTCTTCCTGGTGTGTTAGAAATGGTGATGATCAGGGTAGATGAGTCAGGCTTTACATTGCTGATACACAAATCAAATATATACAGAGTGAAGAAATAAGTATTCAGACACTCTTGTTTTTGTTATTTAGCATACTTCCGGTGTGTGTGTGTGTGTGTGTGTGTGTGTGTGTGTGTGTGTGTGTGTGTGTATGTGTGTGTGTGTGTGCATTGCTTATACTATATACAATGTATACATTATACACTAAGTATGTATTCATAAGCAAGAACAAGGACATGTTTTAGAAACAAAATTAACAGGGACACATCAATAAAGGTTATTGTAAAGGTTATTGGAAACCCATTTTTGGACACTAATGTTGCCATTAGTTGGAGTAATTCCTCATAGATGATTATTGACATTATTAAACAGCATTTAGATGAAAAAAAAAACACTACAGAACCATAGTAAAGAAGGTAAATATCTTTGTCTGAACAACTAGTTTTATAATAAGTAGGTGTTAAGTTCACAGAACTACAAGTAATAGTTCCTGGGTGGTTGTTCTTGGTGTTGTTGTTGTTGCTGTTGTCCTTCGACTGCTTCCTGATCTGCATCCGATCTACATATTTCAGTTTTTATGCCGGATGCCCTTCCTGATACAATCCTCCCATTTTATCTGGGCTTGGGACTAGCACTGAGTGTTAACCCCTCAGTTCCTGGATGTATAAGCCATGCAATATTTTACAATGACTAATCATAAGGAAGCTAAGGAAGAAAATGGCAGACACTTGAAAAGAGCTGCAGGATGACCTGAAAGAAGCAGGAACAGTAACTGTCTTGCAATCATCTCTGTTCCTAGACCACACACAAAAAACATTTGCAGATGAACATTTAGACAAAGCAGAACTCTTTTGGAACAGTATAGTCTGGTCAGACAAAACCCAAACAGAACTCTTTGGACATAATTAAGTTTGTCATGTTTGGAAAAAGAAAGCATGCATGTATGATCACAAGAACATCATAAACACATGAAGTAAAGTATCATTATTGGCATAGCATGATATGGGGCTCTTGTCAGGTTTGGGGTGCTGGATCATTGCATGTGATTGAAGGAAAGATGAATGGAGCAGGACTTGTTAGCGGTGAATCTCTTTAATCTCATCCTCCATGAAACTGCATCTGCTGAGAAGAAAATTTCAAGACAATAAACACAAAAATATAGCCATATTATTGATGCACCATGATGTGAATGCTGGTCAATTTCTTGGAGGATTTTGAAATTGTGAGTATATAAGTGGGAACCTCATAACCTCATAGTACTGAAGATGGTTTGGCAGGAGAATGATCTGAAACTGAGACTCTGCACCATTGCACAGAGTAGTCATTCTCCTAACCTGTAGAGTCTGAATACTTTTTCTCTTTCTATTGATTTTTTTTTCTATTTTAAAATTGCTTTGTTTATGATTATGAATGTACTTTTTGTTTATATTTGTATATAAGTACAAATTCAAATACCATAATATGTGTATTAAATAAAATACAGAAGTAGGTATATCCATCGGAACTATATTAAAACAAAAGTCTCGGCTCATTGCACATTTTGACATATTTACAGTTATAACATATGGAACCAATTCCTTCATGTGTAGTATAAGTCTCTGGTAATAACTACTTTTATCGTTTCTGCCTTATTAACAAGAGATCTATTAGGTAAAAACGTTGATGTCTTCCTTTGCCTTTGAAAGATTATCCATCAGATTTATATGAAACCCAAAATCTTGTGAGTCGGTGTGCTTTTGGCTTTCTTGCAAAATTATTCCTGGACAAGATGTACCTGATCTGTAGACGTAGTGCTGACTTTCCTTTTAACGAATGAAGTTCTAAGTGCAATCGCGGGACCCATATATGCCACAATCATTTATGAACTTCTGTACATTTATGACTTTTTTCTTTCTTC